>NW_027458087.1:0-120918 GCF_050624435.1 Tenrec ecaudatus
AATGACTAAAGCCCAGAAACCAGCTTCTGTGTGAGACCTAGAGTGCATTTCTTCCGTCAGCCTTCCTCTGCTCACGGAGAGCACACACTCTCAGCACTCAGTGTTCTGGTGGGCAAGATTTTGATTATGGAGGCTGAAGCTCTGGGCCAGCCCTTGACCACTTCCTCCCCGGGGTCAGCCATGCTTTCTCAATTAGCCCAGACAGAAAAGGAGCCTTGGCCCAGAGACTGGAGCTCAAGGAAAGAGACTGAGGACCCAGTGATGAGAGCTGCCCTTTGAAATGTCTAGTCATCTAGTCCTTAGCCACTGCGTCACTATATTGGGGATTTTTACCTATTGCCCTCTATAACAACTAGAGATGGGAGGTCTGAGATCTTCAAAGAGAAATATTTTTGAATGCTCATCTTACTGGCAAATGATTTACATATCATACGAGTCAATAGTTCAGTCATTCAATCAGATCAAGGGCAATGGTACAATCAATGATTACCATATCCATTTTAGAACAACACCCCCCCCTCCATGGTTAAATTGCCTTCAAAAGGAGTTGGGTAATCACAGTCAGGTCTAAAGCTCTCTGTCCCCTCTGGCCTCCTTCATTTTTTCGTCTTGAAATCAATCCCCCTTCACTCCCTAGCTTCCCGATGGGGAAGTTCTCCACACTGCTGATCTCACAATCCCTCCCTCTGCCATGAGATCTCTCCACCTGCAACTCTGTCAACCCTTGTGTCCATGATCATGATGCATCCACGCCTCCTGTGCTTCACAAACAGGGAAAGCCAACAGAAATAATGAAAATCAACATAAGCCGGCAAGGATAAAATGATACCAATGCAGTGAACAAAGTCCTAACAGTGAGTAAGGACGCACCAGCCCTCATCAACATTCCAAAGCCAGGGCTGATGGTCTCTTCTTTCTTGAGATTTCCCCTATCAGGAAATTAATTACGAAAGGAAAAATTTATAAAACAAGGAAAAATCAATCTCTCCTATGGCTGGGTTGAGAATTTCTTACCTTTATCCTTTTCCTGGGTGGTCGCACAGGTGGAGTATTTGGAAGGAAGGGGAGGACCAGGAAGAAGCAACCCACTCCATACAGGATGCCCAAGGTCAAAACAGTGAACCAGGTGGGGTATTGGTAGGTCAGCCAGGAAGCACTTTTCTGTTCCAGCAGAAAGAGAATCTCCTCCATCTTCTGGATACAGCGGTTGCACTCAGGCAACTGAGCACTCTGAGTCCCCTCTGCCTTCAAAACCACTTGCATCACAAACCTGGGCCCACATCACTAAAGGGTCACAGTGGGGTGGGAGGTGACAGCAGAACAACACATAATCCCTCCCTCTACCCTCCAGCTCATCACATCCCTCCCCTGCTCTGGTCTTCTCTCTCCCACTGCCTGCTCTGGGCCTCCAAAGTCACCAGCTGCACCTGATGGAATGGAATCTTAGTGCAAGTTCTTATTCATTCCACCTCCCACCTAGGTATTACCTGCTTCCTTGGCAAGTTGCCTGAATCATGACCAATTTCATAGGCTTAGAATATCTGAAGTTGTCTCTGTCCTCAATGAAAACCTTCTCAAGTCATGGTTTTACTTTGTCTTATCCAAGATAGAGAACTTAGGTTTATGTAACATTTATTTAGCTTTATGAATGTTGGATGAAAAGCTTGGAATTTGACTTCTATGACCAGGAGAGTTATTCAAGAGCTGAGGTATATCTCTCCCAGGAGAGAGATCTAAGAAATTTTCTGCCAGATGGTACATTTGGGGAGACAAGGAACACTTAAGCATTAATCATTCTTAACAGTGTCCCCTGCAAATCTTCCTTGTGTGTGACTACTGCCCATTTAGGGCTTGCTCTGGGAACACTTGATGGGGTAATAAGCCTTGCAACAATTCAGGCTCAAAGGGCAAGCATCTGGCTGAGCAAAATAAAGAGATAATATGGATTGAGTTGTGTCCTTACCACTACCACTTGAGATATTCCCCCAAAATTCGTTGGAACCCTAACACTGAAGGCTATAATCTGATTTGGTTATGTGAGGGCTCTCTCTGGGAGAAATGTACCTCTGTCCTTGGCTTCACACAAGAACCAATTGACGCAGAAACCTAGTTTGTGATCCAAGTGACTTTATAAAGGATAGAAGAGGCAAATATGCTCGTGGGGGGTGGGGGCGGACTGGACAGCCCACGCGCGCTGGGTTGCATGACAGCTGGTGGGAGGCCCCCACCCATACCCTGTTGGTAGGCATGGCTGACGGTACTGTTTGACCCCATTGACTGAATTAAGCCCACCTGGTCTAGATGGGGTCCCGCCCAGGTTGACCTGCTTCCTGTCACAAGGACCTAAATGTGTGCATCTTTCCAGCCTGAAGCAGCTTTCAACTGTCTGTGATGGGGAGGAGGTTTGGCATGCACAGCGACCACCCTCAGTTCTGCCTCTACTTACCTAACAGGTACACGGCATTTCTTTTCTGTTTTTTAAAACAACAACAAAAAAATCATTTGTAATCTTTCTATTCCAGCGGTGCTAGGAGCAAGGCAGAGGCAAAACCCAAGAACAGGGTTCTTCTCTGTTGAAGCGCGATAAACTCACGGGGAAGCAAACAAGCATCTTCATCCACGTGAAGTGAATCTGTGAATCAGCAGCTCCCAACTGACCAAAGCACGCACAGAGCAGCCCAGCATCAAGGTCCGTTTCTGTGCACTGCTCCCACTGTGAGGAAGAGCTTCATGTGCATTAAAAGGGAACTTTTGTAATATTTGAATTTTGAATAGTGGTTTTTGTCAGAAACTGGAAAAAAATCTCAAAGCCTGAAGAAACTCCTTTCTAGTACTGAACATTCAAGGGAGCCTGTAGAAGCCTGAAGTGATTGCTAGGTGACCACCTGGATCTGCTTGTTGAGTGAAAGTGGCAGAATAGCAGCAATAGAGCAGCGGGTTCATTCTGACCACTGACACTCGTGGACCTGGTTTACAGGCAGTAGAGAAGAAGATGAGAGCAGGTTGACTCGTTTGAAGTCCATGACCTACTCTGAGGGGACTAGAGTTGTGGAGAATTGGTGATGGGGCCAAGGCCTAAAGGCAATGCGACCAATGGACACTGAGGTGAGGCCAAGAGAGGGAGCCCACATTGACTTGACCCGAACCCGACCAGATGAAGAGAAGAATGTTGAGCCTGTGCACTGGTATATACTGCTGCAGACTGTATAGACGAACTGTCCTGCTTTGACTTTCTTGTGGATGTGGACTTCACAAGGTTCCAACTGGCATGAAGACTCTTTATATTGAAGAATATGATTGTCTCCTCAGAGCACTGGGTTGATGTAAGTAGGCAGTAGAGAAACTGGATAGCCAAAATGGGCCAGATAAAGGCGTGAAGTGGCTAGCTTGCAAGATTTCATAGATACTGGAATATATTCATAGAATTATAGGATTAATATGTGGGTGTACCTTACCTGCAATTGTTAAGCATAGGATATTTTTGTTTCATCACTTACAGAATATTATGTTTAAAGGAGGGTGGCACGGAGTGAAATGTATGCATTTTCATATTATACTGTTAGATACTGATATGATTCTATTATTGTTTTGAAATTATATACGGCTAAAGAATTTTGTGAAAATGTCAAATGGACAAGGGGTGGTCTGTTGTAGTTATACAATCTGGTGTCAATTTGGGACTTGAGAGGATTAAGAGTGAAGGGGTAGACTCTAGTCTCTCTATTGGGTTATGGCCAATGAGGCCTCTTTGTGGGCCTGGCCTTCCCGTCAGGGTTCTGGGAAATCTGGTATTTCCTCCTTGGAGGCAGGAGACTATCTTTCTGCTCATTCCCTGAGAGATGTCCTACTAACAAGACACATGGCACCACACTGATAGAACCCATGCCCTGGGAACTGGAGGAGCCACATGGAGACCCTGCCAAAGCTGAGATGCTTCTACCACCACTGGATGCAGAAGACTTTGCAACTACTGACCTGTGATCTTCCTGCATTTGGGGTCATTGAAGGTGTTTCATGAGTCTGAAGAGAACATTATAGATTGATATCAGACATGGGCTAATATTGGACTTATGGACTTGATCTTGGTTGGGCTGGAATGCTTTCTCAATATACAACTGTTCTTGTATATAAAGGTCTTTCCTATACACATCTGAGTGTGGATTTGTTTCTCTAGTCTACCTGGACTAACACTCATGGATCCCTTTCAGGACTGTAAGTTCTGTTCCCCTGACTGCTGCAAAGTATGTGACAGAGAAGAAAAGGGAGAAGAGTGAACTGTACCCATTTATTGAGGTAAGAAAAGTGATGAAGGAGCATGGCCGGTTCCCCAAACTTCATGAGTGGAAAAATGGGCTCTTGGCACAAAATGACATTCAATCTTCACCAAGAGATTCAGGGCTAAATTGCTGCCCTATCTCTGACCTCAGCTTTTGTTTTATTTTAATTCTCATATAATTCACATATATCATTCAATACTTCAGTCATATTAAGATTTGTGTAATCCTCACCACAATCAGGTTTACATCATTTCCTTCTTTTATATTCATTTTTGTTAGCCCCCCCCTCACTCCCCCAAATCTTCCCTGCCTGTCCCTAGGTGATTGTTAATTCTGTTAGTGTCTCTCTGGATTTACCTCTCCTGGATTTCATATGTATTAAAAAAAATACAAAACAAAATCAAGAAACAAGTAGAAAAGAAAAACTAACAATGATAAAAGAGAGAAAAACCTCAATCGAACAGAAAGTGAAAAATACTAAAAACTGGAACCAAATTAAAATTAGTCTGAAGAGATCAAATGATCAGGTGTTACATTTGAACTTAACTGTATCTGTTCATGTCCATGGACTGTGGTCAGAGGGAATTCACCCAGCATGTGCATTTGAGTCCTTTTGCAAACTGGGTGTTCCGAACTTAAGCTCTGATTCTTGTTCATACCTGCAGATTGAGATTCTATTATTTATCACCCTGGCATCACACTGGCTGTGCTGCTTGTTCTGGGCGGCCTTAGTTGATATCTCACTTAGATGGCTGCTTATTTTCAGAAAAAAGGTTTAAGTACAAGGCCCTGTTCTTTGTGATGGATGTGCACCAACTGATTTCAGGGTTTTTTTACACCCTATGCTTTCCAGTCAAATATTCACTTGAGGTAATTCAAAACACTCACTTGGCTCGATGACGCCAGAATAGCTCCCCTCCATGCAGTTCCATGGAGCTCAGCATAGTTAGGGCACAGAGATGAAAAGACGATTGAACCATGTACTGAACGTTCAGGTTTTTCCCTGCTTTTGAAAATCTGTTTGCGCTTGTAGAGTAAATGTTTTGTACTTTTTAAGAGTGTAAAAAAAATAGATGGAGGGATTCAGAGAAAATGGCGACCAGATAGGACCCATCTATCTGGAGCTCCTGCTGCCAGACCAGAAAAATAGGAAATTAGGTGAAGGAAACGGGGAGGTGGAGTTCTGAAATTAGAACTAGGGTAACAGGGTTTCTCCTGAACCCCTTCTTTTGTGGGATTTCCACTCACAAAGCAAACCAAGAATGCTTTAAAGCACTATAATTTTGACGAAGTGGCAGGTGCCAGATATGCCCTTGCCTGGAGCAGGGATCCCTGCAGGTGGACGCCCTGAGAGGGGGCAGAATCTCAGACACGAGGGGAACCCCACACTGAGCTCTCCATGCGGTTGGATGCCTTGAGCTCACGGTCAGGGGTTGGTGGTGGGTAGCCATAATTTAGAGTAGAAGAAAAAATATATTATTACCTTAGGAAGATCATGGTGTGGGAGAAAAAGGCAGAAAGTCGGGAGTCCAGGGAGCAAATTTAGTTCCAATTGGCCGACTAGTAAACAACCCCCCTGATAAGCTGCATCTCCCCCTCTGGGGGTCAGCTTGACAGCCACCAAATCTGAGCACATCACAAGTAGAATTTTTTTTAAGGGTGAAACATAAATGATTGGTTTAAAACTCAAACCCAAGTCTGGTTGCTCAGCTCCAAGCACCACATAGGGGAGTCCCTTAACATAAATCAGCATAAGAAGCAACCTAGCTAAGGAATGCCAGAACTCAGCCACAGGGCCTGGCAGCTTTTACCATAACAAAGACCCGCTGTAGCAGTGTCAGCCTTAAACAGCACTGAGCTGTAGCCCAGAGACTGTGGGAGACAATTTCATTCTAGCTGGCCAGAGGGATAAAAAAGAAAATCCTCTGATCTAGGAAGCATCAGCAGTCTAGATAGGACAACAAGCTTCCCTCTCAGTGATTCTACACATAGCTGGGGAGGCCCTGCCGGTCTTGGAGCCCTAGACGGGGCTGAGGGAGCCCCCCAGTGCCCCCTCCCAGCCCCTGCTGCAGTGCTACATGCAGCACAAGGCAGGTACTCCAGCACCCAAGTGACCCCTGGCCACGGGCGCGATCTTGCTTTTGAAGTAATCTCACACAGCATCTGTGGAACCCTACATCAGGGATGGGAAAGTCCATTAACGCATGCCCAGGAGAGCCAGCATAGGAAAGCTGGATTTTCCTGCCCGTGGGCTCCGATGGATGTTGCACCTGGAGCAGCCCACCTGGGCCAGATGATTGCAGTTCAGCCAATGGGATTGACCTGGGGTCCTTCACCAGCCTCCCCGGGAACCCTTGAAAAGGCAGGAACCAGAAGGGAGAGGGGTGGTCTGGTCGTCTTCCTGGGAGGAGAGAGATCCTTGCATGACCTGAGGCAGTCTCTGCCAGGCCCCATGGTCAAAGGAATCCTATGGGTGCCTTGTAAAACCTGAAGCTTCTTTTAACTCTCATTAAATTCACTTGGATCACGAGCCTGGCTTCCGCATGAAATTTTTCTCGCGGGGAGCCAAGGACTGGGGTTGGAATTTAGGCCAGAGAGAGAGACCTTACAAGTCCATGACCCCGTGACCTTGAGGAAGAGTTGGAATTCCTCTGGCCTCAAGGACAGGTGATCAAGTATCATTACCTCCTTACCCACTGCTCTACTTATTCTCACTTTATTCACTAGCCCTTCTAACTTTTCCACCGCACTCAGTTTCAACGTGCTCAGGTTGGTGTTGGGCTTTTATTTACTTGCTTTCTTCTTTATCCCTCTTTTTTCCCCTTTTCCCCTCTTTTTCCTCTTCTCTCCCACTCTCTCCTCTCATATGCCACTAAAGGCTTCCAGGTCACTTCCCTCCGCTTAGGGCAAATCAACCCAAATAGCAGGAGGCACTCCAGCCTGCCCTGTGTGGGAGTGCTGTACACCACACAAGGCACCTGGGACAAACACCTACAGTGCGCTGCACCGTTGAAGAAACCTCCGTCATGCCTCTAAGGTGATCTCGTCAACTAGGGCAATTCTGCCCAGCACCACTGGGTCCCGGCATTAAAAGGGCACACTGACCTGCCATGTTGGAGCAGTGTCTAAACCCCTCTGGCCCCTCATCCAAGCAATCAGGGATCAGCTACTACTTTATACTTTATTTCCTCCTTCTCTCTCTCCTTGCTCTTTACCATCACAGCCAACCTTAGTGAACTCAGTTGGATTTATTTCCTTCATTCTCTTTATTCTCTTTTTCTTTCTTTCCTCTTTCTGTCTTTGCTTTCTTCACCTCTCTCTTAGCTTGTACGATTCTCTCTGCTCCCTCTCATTGCTTGCACATACCACTGCTGGTTTCCAGAGCCCTACACTCTGCCTAGGGCAACCCTGTCCTCCTAGTGGGCAGCCTGACCCCTAAGACAGTACTGCACACAGGACGAGTCAGAGCTACACACAGCATAACACAGGGTCAGTTATTTCTTTAACCATTTAAAAAATACTCTCTCCTCCTCCTTCCTTTTCTCTTCTCTCTTTTTCCTTTTATTGGACTCTTCTTACAGGTTTTCTGCTTTTCTCCGCTCCATCTAGCTCTTCTCTACTTCCTACCACAGCCTCCACAGATTTGGTTCTCCTTTTTAGTTGTTTTCTTTTCTTTTTTTTTTTTTTTACTGTTGTCACCTTTGTTTACTCTGTGCATTTTAGTTGTGTGTGGGTGAGTGGTTGTCAGTCTGGTTGGCATTATTGCCCCAGTCTGTGTCTTCCTCTTTCTCTCTTTTTCCTCTCCTTTCACTCTCTTTCCCATCACAAGACAATAGCTGTCTCCAGGCCACTCCCCTCTGCCTAGGGCAAACCTGAAGGCCCAACTGAGGGAGCTCCCACCCCCCACTTATTGGTGTGGCAAGCAGCTGGGGAATTCACGCTGGTCCTCTCCCACACACCAGGCCACAGGTTGTTCTCCCCTATAAAAAGTGGGGGCATCCCCAGCCTAAATCCTGAGGTCCTACAAGTGACTGGGGGAAACGCCTGACCACCACTTGTGAGGCTCCACGCTACTGTGGGAACATCCACCCAATCTCCAAGGCGATCTCTCTGTACATCCCCTTGTCTAGCCAGATTTGTAAAGTAGAATTTGGATCATGATAGTGGGGGGAGGAAGCATTTAGGAACTAGAGGAAACATGTTTCATTGTTGCTACCCTGCACCCTGACTGGCTTATCTCCTCCCCACATCCCTTCAGGAAGGGGGTGTCCAGTTACCTACCAATGGGCTTTGAGTCTCCACTCTGCACTCACCCTCATTTACAATGACATGATTTTTGTGTTCTTTGATGCTTGATATCTGATCCCTTCAACAGTTCATGGTCACACAGGCTGGTGTGCTTCCTCCATGTGGGCTTTGTTGCTTCTGAGCTAGATGGCCGCTTCTTTATTTTCAAGCCTGTAAGATCCCAGATGCTATAACTTTTGATAGCCAGGCACCATCAGCTTTCTTCACCACATTTGCTAGTGCACACATTTTTCTTCAACCATCATGTTGGAAAGGTGTTCATCATGGAATGCCAATTTAATATAACGTCTTCTTGCATTGAGTAAGTATTTGGCAATGTCCATCTACTGCCTTAATACTAAGTCTATAAATATATGCACGTTGATCTATTTACGAACCCTCCTGTATAAATATATTTACATATGTACATGCCAGTATGTAGACCTCTAGAAATACCCTTTGTCACCTAGTTCTTTCCTCTATTTACTTTTACTTTCCTCTTGTCCGACTATCATGCTCAGCTTTCACTTGGGTTTGAGTAATTTCTCTTGGTTACATTGCCCTTGCTGAATACCTACCCGGCTTCTCACACCCTCCTTGCGACGGATTTTGGATTACTTGTTGCTCCCCTGTCGCTGGATTGGTCAGCATCACCTCCTTACCCCCTCCTCTCTCTCTCCCATGTCCCCGGGAACCATTGGTCCTGTTGTTTTCTCCTCCAGACTATTCTTCCAGCCTATCTTATCTAGATAGATCTGTTGAGATAATAATATGCACCAAAAATCAAACCATAGCAAGATAGGCGATGGGTGAGAACACTGTGATGACAAAAAAACAACAACAGAAAACCAATGATCAATAAAAGAGTAAATTAATTAAAAGACAAAAAAATTTTTTAAGAAAGAAAAACCTGTAAATAGATCAAGGTCTGATTTTTTTTTTCTATAGGTGTGTCCTTCAGTCAGGTCTGATGGCGTATCTTGCTCTGGCCCCAGAGTCTGTCCTTTGTACTCCCTCAGGGGCTACCCGCTCTGCTCTCATGGTTGCTCTGCTGCATGCTTTTAGTGATTTGCCTCCGTGTTGGAGGGCCAGTCGGGTCAGTCCCAACACAGAGTCTCCGGTATTGTCCCCATAGTGCTCTGGGCCAGCAAGGGATGGCATGTCTCATAGTGGGATCAGCCATATGGTCCACTCTGTACATTGGCTGTTCAGAGTGCCAAAATCATCCTCCAAGCCTGGTGGACCAGTGTGTGCTCCACTCTCTTCCTCCCCCTTCATTTGCCCCTGTGTGCTCTGATCAGACATGTCCATCTCCCCTAGCTACAGGTTCAGTGCCGTCTTCTAAAGTAAATTCTTCTGGGGGGAGGGGCAGTTGTCCACGTAGCTGGTATGGAGGCTGGACCATCCACTTTTCATTTAGGATCAAAAGCATCTAGCTTTTAGCATTAGGTGCTATTGAGTCAGTTCCAACTCAAGGCAGAATGAACCACTGCGCAGTCCTACACCATCTTCAAAACTGTTGTTATACTTGAACCTAACATTTCAGCCTTTTCCAGGGACTGGCATCTCCTGATAACATATCCAAAGCATGTGAAGTCTCCCCGTGCTTGCTTCTAAGGACCTTTCAGACTGTTCTTCTGACACAAATCTGTTCATTCTTCCAGCACTCAATGGTATTTTTAATATTCTTGGCTAGTGTCATCTTGATGGGTTGAAACACTATCTCGCTCTAGTGTTGATGTACATTTTTCTGATGCCTAATTATACTGAGTATCTTTTAAGGTAATCATTTAATTTTTATGGCATTTTGAAAAGATGTCAATGAGGTCTATTTAATTTGTGTTCAGATGGAAACACATAACTCAAACTAAATATGTGACAGTAGAATAAGAATCCATTTTATCCTAAATACTTGAGATATTTATACAGCCTACTCAAGTTTTTATCAACATAGATAAGGTGGCGGTGGTGGTGGTGGTGGTGGTGGTGGTGGTGGTGGTGGTTTTTAAGAGTTAATCTCTAAATAGGGGGCTGTAGTACTGAGCACTGAATCTCCTTTGCTTGATTAATTTTTATGTTAGGGAAGTAATACAAGGATTCCATCAAATGACCCATCAGTTTGAGGAAAAAGCATATCAGAATTGATGGTCAAAGCCTATATGGCTTTATGGTTTAGTCTCTAGGGGTATGTAATGCTCTTGTGAAAATAGTATTCCTCATGATAATAACGAGGAACTGGTGGGCCTCCAGGGCTGGGAGCTGAACTGAGGGGCAGTTCTACCCTGTCTAATAGGGTCACTATGAGTTGGCAAAGAATCGATGGCTGTCAGTTTGGTTTGTTTGACTTGCGTACTGGCATTCAGTGTGTTTATCGAAATCAATAAATTACAAGCATTTAGATGTCTATTTTTTACATACAAAATTTAAATCCCCCAAGCCTCTGAAAACTGCGAAGATTTCACAGCACTAGGTTGGTACTCTCCCATCCAAGAATCAGTGAAACTGGCAGGGTGTGAGGCATTCAGGCTCCCTCAGTTCCTCCTACTGCCTTCCCTGACCCTGGTCACTTGCTTCTATTACCTCTCTTGGACCTTACATGCATTTGAATTAGAACACCATAGAGTACAGTGCTCTACATGTGCAGCAGCTCTAACCATGTCACTCTCTGTCTCTATGAAGCCTCTTCCAACAAAATTCAAATGCGATTGTATGTGCACACATAAACACACGCATGCACCAGAGCACCCTTCTTAACAGAGAGTCAGGAGGGTCTCTTATTTGCTGTCCTCACTTTGGACACAAGTCCCTTGATGATGAGTAGGAGAAAAGGAACATCAGGTAGTGGGGGAAACCCTAAGGAGGAACAGAGGAGAGCTTTAACTAAGAATAATGCTACTAGGGGAATGATGGCATGTGAGGAAAATTAGATACTTCCAGACTGTCAGATTTTTCCATACAGCAAAATTAACTTTTCTAGTTTTGTCTAAAACTGGCCCCAGGAAATTTCAAATAGCACATCTCAGATTATCTAACCTACAAAGGAGTAGCCGGCCTTCCACCCACCCCCACCCCACCCCCGCCAAAAAACCAAGCGGTACAAAGCTCCACTGGGTACACATTTCAAAATATACATTCTCCTGTTTGGGCAGGCATCTGGCAACTTGCTCTGAGCTAGTGCACCCACACTTTTTTCCCAAGGTCATTGCTGGTGACAAGACCTTGTGCTCTTCTCACAAGCCAGAATGCAAACATAAATCAAGTCAGTGTAAGACGCCATCATCACCTCACTCAAATACACCTCGTCAAGTGAACTCAAACTTCAAGAAGATGCTCATTTGTTTGGTTTTGTTGATGTGAGGGTGATAGTGCATTTGGAGTTTAGTCATTGCACTAGGTCAGACTGTTAATCAAGCTTCCTATATAGAGGTTCTGAAGATATTGTGTAAGAAGGTCTGAGTTGTCTGGCTAGACCAGAGCTTGCACACTGCTATTGACTAGAAGTTCCGACACACAGAATCCAGGACAGATAAACCCCTCAGGACCAATACTGAGAGTAGCAACACCACGAGGGAAGGTAGGGGGGAGAAGCAGAAGAAAGGGGAAACCAATCTCAATGATGGACATACAGCCCCACTCCACCACCCAAGGGAACAAACAGCAGAAGTTTGGGTGAAGGGATACAGCAGAGGCGTAAAATATAAAAATAAAAAGTATGTATAAAGTATCAGTGGTTCACGTGGGTGGGAGGAGGGGAAAAAAGGAGCTCAAGGAGAAAGAACATGTTTGGAAATGATGATAGCAATGTATGTACAAATGTGCTTCATACAAATTGGTGTATGAATTGTTACAAGAGCTGTAAGATCCCCCAATAAAATGATTTATTTAAAATAAAAAGGACTGATTAGTGGTAGACAGGGGACTGGTTTTGCCACCATGACAGTGCACCTGCTCACACAAAAAAAACAGCATGCCTCTATCGCCCGATCTGATCCCAGCACACCGAGGCAAAATACTAAGGGTGTACAACAGAACAGGAAGGGGAACAGAGCAACGAAGTCCCCAGGGAATACCAAAAATAGACTTTGGGGCCTGGGCTAGCTGACCCATCATACTCTATGAGAAAACACTCCTAAAGGCCAACAAACAGTCCTTGAACTAACTAAAAGCTTTTCTTTCTTGTGTTTTGTTTTGCTTTTTGTCATTGGCTTGTTGGTGGTGGTGTTGTTCTTTTGTTTCATTTTGTTGCTTGGGTTTGCTCTGTCTCGTTTTTGTGCATGCTATGATTTCCACAGGTCTGTCTAAATGAGATAGGCTGGATGAACAATCTGGAGGAGAAAACAATGGGACTGACAGCTGGGGGAGGGAGATGGGAAAGGGGGGTGTAGGGAAAAAGGAAGTGCTGTTAACAAACCCAGGGACAAGGGAACACCAAGTGATCCAAATAGATGGTGAGGAGGGTGTAGGAGGCTTGGTAGAGTGTAACCAAGAGTAATGTAACCTAGAGGAATTACTGAAACACAAATGAAGGCTGAACATGAGAGTGGGACAATCAGAAAGTAAAAGGAAATCAAGGAAAGAGGTAGGAAGCAAAGGGCATTTATAGAGGTCTAAATAAAGGCATGTGCATATGTAAATATATTTATGTATAACGATGGGGAAATAGATCTATATGCATATATTTATAGGTTTAGTATTAAGGTAACAGATGTACATTGGGCCTCCATTCAAGTACTCCCTCAATGCAAAAATACTTTGTTGTATTAAAGTGGCATTCCGTGATGCTCACCTCCCCAACACAATTGCTGGAGGCAAATGGGTGCATAAGCAAATGTGGTGACTGAAGTTGATGGTGGTCGGCTATCAAAAGTTATACATTCTGGGGTCTTAAAAGCTTGAAGTTAAACAAGTGGTCATGTAGCTGAGAAGCAACAAAGCCCACATGAAAGAAGCACACCAGCATGTGTGATCACGAGGTGTCGGAAGAATCAGGTATCAGACATCATCGGAACAAAAAAATCATATCTTTGTGAATACGGGGGAGTGTGGAGTGAAAACCCAAAGCTCATTTGTAGATAATTGGACATCCCCTTACAGAAGGGTAGCAGGGAGGAGAGGAGCCAGTCAGGGTGCACTGTAGCAACAATGAAACATACAACTTTCCTCTAGCTCCTAAATGCTTCTTCCCCCACAACTAAAATGATCCCCATTCTACCTTACAAATCTAGCTAGACCTGAGGATGTACACTGGTACAGATAGGAACTGGAAACACAGGGAATCCAGGGCGGATGATCCCTTCAGGACCAGTGGTGAGAGTGGCGATACGAGGAGGGTAGAGGGAGGGAGGAATGGAAAGGGGAAACCGATTACAAGGATCTACATATAACCATCTCCCTGGGGGACAGACAACAGAAAAGTGGCTGAAGGGAGATATTGTATAGTGTAAGATAAGACAAAATAATAATTTAGAAATTATTCAGGGTTCATGAGGGATGGGGAATAATTATCAGCTGATGCCAGCGGATTAAGTGGGGAGCAAATGTTTTCAGAATGATGAGGGCAATGAATGTACAAATATGATGTATGTATCAATTGTGATAAGAGTTGTATGAGGCCCCAAAAATTGACTATAAAAAAAGAGAAAAGAAATAACAGTATGAAAACATCCCCCAAAAAAGCATGCCTCTCTTGTCCCTCATATCCTAATCACCTGAACTCACTCCATGTGACTTCTTTCTGTTTCCATGAATGAAGGACAGTGGTTTGACAACACAGAAGAGGGGGGGAAAAAACAAGGGTGTCACCCAAACTGCTGCGTTTGAAAAATGTTTCCAAGAATGTAATCACAGATTAGACAAATGTGTGAAGTGTAATGGAGAGTACTATGAAGGGGATAAAAAATTTAAATGCATAGTTTTGAAAAAATTGTAGTTTTTGTCGGGTTCCCCCTAGTAGCTTCCAATTTCATAGCAACTCAAGCCATCACCATACATCAAACTGACAGAGAAGGGGTGGGTTTTGTGTGTAGGTGGTGTTGGTTATTGCACAGGGGCAAGGGACTTCTGGTGGCATAGTACCTTATGCCTTGGGTGTCAACTGTAATGTCAGCAGTGGGGAACCACCAGTCAGTCCTCAGAAGAAAAGGATGAGGCGTTCTACTCCCATAGAGTTAGCCTTTGGGAAACCCACAGAGATAGTTCTGCTCTGATCTCATAGAGTCGCTATGGCTCAGCATCGACTCCATCGAAGTGAGCTGACAAACTAAAGGCAGGAGATCTGAAAGAGGATGCGGAGACGTTGTCTCAGGTACTTTGGACATATTACTATGGTGGAACCAGTCCTGCAAGAAGGGCATCATTTTTGGCAGAGGGTTAGCAAACAAGAGGAAGACCCTTACTTAGGTGGATTGACACCGTGGCTGCGAGAATCGGCTCAAATACAGTAACAAGTGCGAGGATGGCGCAGGACTGGGCTTTGTTTCTCTCTCTAGTGCACAGGCCCCTATGAATCCGAACTGACTCCAGGGCTCTACAATATCAACTACTACAACCCTGAAGTTCAAACCTACCCAGTGGCTTCCCAAAAGGGAGGTGTGGCCATGTGCCTCTGTAAAGATGACAGCTAGGGAGCCCCTGCGGGGCAGTTCTACTCTGTGGCACAGGGGCAGCCAGGAGTCGGAATGTGCTTCACAGCAAAGGGTGTGCTTTGTCTCAGTTTGTGCCTGCTGCTGTTTATGCTATGCACTGAGTTTAACATGTGACACTCAGGAGCGAATGAATGGAAACACACCCATGATGCTTCCATGATGCCAGATGCAAGCTGACACTGTTTCTGAGTTCTGGGCATATTATTTTTTCAGAGATAATTTCCTGTAGCGGTGACACACCGAGTCCTATTTCATGTAAAAGCATCAGCAGCAGAGGAAAGCACTGCACAGAGAGAAGACTATGACACATAACAGGCTTTCCATAGAGGAACAAAAGGGTGGATGTCTTGGGCTGAACTCTTTTCTTGTATACAGACAGTAAACAAGCTGAACACATCTCACCTAAGCATAACATTACAACTACTTGAAGCCCAGCTCAGGCATCTGGACAAGAGGCAGCAAGGAAGGATGGGAGAGAGTTAATGGGCTGGGCGTCCCCAAAGGTGCAGAGTGGGAATCAAGGGAGGATCCAGGACGAGCCAAGGCTTCTGGCAGAAGTCTGAGAGGAGAGCAGCAGAAAGGAGCTGCTCTCTGGGTCCTCACAGATGTAGCCAGTGAGAGAGCAGCAGTGCTGCCCCCTGGCGGTGCGCCGAAGGCAGGGCCGCTTCCCCCAGGGCTGGAGAGCTCTGGGGAAAGACAAATCCTGTCACTTTGGATGCCAAGTAAGGGGGCACTGTGTGCCGGTGGTGTACCTATGTTGGCCAAAGCGCTGCCCACTGTGCATTTGCTTCCCACAAGCACAGTTATCCTTCCTCGTGCATCCAGGAAAGACAGTTCTAGAAAAACACAAGCAGTAAAATAAAACACTGCCAGGTCTCGAACCATCCTCACCATTGTTACTATGCCCACTGATGTAGCCACTGGTTCGAGCTGTTTTATTGCCCGTCCTCCACTTTTTGCCAAGCATCATGTCCTTCATGGACTTGATGTCCCTTCAGGGACTGGTCTCTCCTGACAGCACGTCCAAAGATATCAAATGAAGTCCAGCCATCCTTTGTCCCCATGTTCTCTTGGCAGTCCTTGTACTTTTATTGCTCAGTGTCTGATTATTTGGGACCAGGCCTTATTGCTGCCCCTTCCTCACCTTGGCCCCCAATCCCGACCCCAAGCCCTGCACATCCACTGTGTGAAACCTCCTGTTCCTGTAACCATCCCTGTGCTTTTGTGTGGGGGTTCTAGCTGGGTTCCCCTGGCAATTCGCCAGCTGCCCCTGGGAAAGTTCATGGAGTCGGCTAATTAGTAGAAAAGCCAAACGTCCAGCTGAGATTGGTTTATTCCCTAGCACCCTTGGGCAGGAGCACAGCCCCACTCCCGGTCCCAGGTAGCCAACGACCACACCTAGGTTCTCCGGACTTGGCAGCTGTAACATGTGGCCTGGGCTTCCCCTTCATTTCCTGCTCCTTTCTGGCTTGCTGTCTGACTTTTCTTTGCGGAATTAAAGCTGCAAATTGACAGGATCCCATAAACACTCTAAAGCCACAAAAAAACACCAAATGCCCACCCAAACATGTGAAACTTCCAAAAATCATCCTTAGAAGATTCCCAAACCCTAAACATTCCTAAACCCCATATATGCCCTGAAAACACCATGAAAGCCCTAAGAAAACCTAAAATGCTGGGGGAAAAAAACACATATAATATGAAAAATGCCCTAAAATCCCTAAGGAACTCTGTAACATCACTAAAAACACCATATTGTGCTGAAAAATACCTATACACTCTAAAAAACCACCCCTAAATCCCTTAAACACTCCCTAAAATCTTATAAAACACCCTAAAAACCCCAAACCACCCGAATGCCCCAAACACACCTTGAACGTCCACAAACAACCTAAAAGCCCTAAAAAATCACATGCCACCAAAAAGCCCTAAATGACCGCAAAATTCCAACTCATAGCCACCCTATAGAGGGCTTCTGGAGCTGTCAGTCTTTTATGGGAACAGCTTTATCGTTCTCCCAAGGAGAAGTTGGTAGGTTTGAAACCCTGACCTCATATTTAGCAGTCTAATAATTGCTGGACAGTGCCACCAAGGCTCTACTGGTGTAGTGGGTTACACATTGGGCTGCTCACCTCAAGGGAAACGGTTCAAAACCACCACCCACTCCTTGGGAGAAAGAAGAAGCTTTCTTTCTATTCCCCTAGATTTCTCATTGAAGGTGTAAAGTAACCTGTTAAATGCTCGCAGTGGCAGCAGCAATGTCTCATAACCATGGGGAAATGTGGTTCAGAAACTTCAGAAGCAAGCATCCACCAGTAGGTGACTGACCAGCAGTATTGACTTGGGCAAAGAGAAGGTGACATGGAAGGGTAAGGAGAAGAATGCGTGCAGAGGGCAGGTTGGCAGCTGAGCCTAAGTCCAGTAGAAACAACAGCAGAATGGCCTGTTCCTGGAAGGGCCACAGGAGATGGTGCGACTTCATGTAGCCCCCACTTACATGTGTAACAGCAGCAATTGCCTGAACACGTGGTCTCCCCAGGGAGGAGCCTTTGTGTGGTGTTAAGATGCTGTTACTGTCTGTTGTACTGTGGTGGCCTGCATTTGGCTGTAATGGTGGAAATTTTGCAGCCAGTAGTTCAAATGCCTGCTGGGTCACTCACTGCAGGTAGACTTCAGCAGTTTCCAGACAGAGACGAGGGAGGAGGACCTGGTCTTCCACTTCTGAAAGAACTGGCCAGTGTGAACCTTGTGAATGGCAGAACACTATACCTGAACATGAGTACCGCAGGCTATAAGGCATGATGGTTTGACACAGTGGCTGCAGCAATGTGCTCAAACATAGGATAGTGCTGGCCTGGAAAATAGTTCATCGTCCATTAAAAAAAATCATTATATAGGGGCTCATACAACTTTTGTTGTTGTTTTTCCCTAAGGGAGAGCAGTGTATTGGTACACTGAGAGGTATATAGATCAATGGATATGAACAGAAAAGCTACACATATATTCACCAGTCAACAGGAAACTAGCCTTCGAAAAAGGACACAGAAATATCCAAAGGGACAAATTCTGCTTGCTCAACAAATGGTGTTGGACAAACTGAGATACCGTATGTAGGAAAATGAAGCAAGCCCCAAACCTTCCCCCATGCACAGAAATTAACTGAAGAGGGGTTAAAACCTGAAAGTAAACCTCCGGGCTATCATAATCATTTTTTCGATGACCTCATCGGTCAGAAATCATTGTAGGAACGCCAAAGCGTTCTTGTGTTCAACGTCTACATACATAGCAGGTGCTCCAGTAAAGGGGAATCTTGGTGGAGCTGGCTCATCCATTCCTGAAGAGAGTAGAGCACCACGTTGGCCCATCACAGAGCTCAGGTGTAGAATCTTCCTCACTGTCATCCTTTAACTCAGCAGTGTCAGTGTTGGATTATGAATTTCCCAAAGAACCAGTATCGCTCAATTCTGTGCACAATGCTGACTCACTCTCGCTGTTATTTCACTGGTCTAAAAACCCATTTAGGTTAAAATGACACTTTTTTGATGCCATGACCTAAAATTTTTAGTGAGAAAATGTTCCCAATGACATTACATGGGTCTTCGTCTAATCCTGATGCCATGTTCTTTTTCACAGAGACCAGCTTCTTGTATAAATTGCTCAGCATACAGATGGAATAAGAACAGTGAAAGGATACAACCCTGATGCACACCTTTTCTGATTTTAAACCATGCAGTATCACCTTGTCCTGTTCACAGTCTCACCTGGTTCTATCTCTTGGCCTTTGCATATGAGTACAATGAAGTGTTGTGCAATGCCCATTCTTTTCCATGGTATCCCCAAGATTCACCTCCTTCCACTCGTGGTTTCCAGAACGTGGGGTTGGGACAAAGCCTGGATAGTCTCATGGCAAGACCAGATCAGGAATGGAGCTGAGCCGGGAGCAGCTTTATTTGCTTGCTCCAGGGAAAGTCTGCCAATGTGACTAAGCCTCAGGGGCTTTCTACAAATGATAAAGGTGAATCCCTCTCTCGTTACCCACTGATCATCTCTGAGCCTCTTGCTCTCATATCCCTTGCACAGACCTCTACCATTAGATGGACAATTCGGTAACGTTTGAACACTTTTCTGATGCTGAGCCTGGGGAGCAACTAATAGCTGAGTAAATATTGATTGAAAGATGGTGAGTGGAAGAAAATAGCTTTGCCAGGTTCAGGTTGTGATGGAGATGAGAGTGTTACCAAATCCTGCTGTCCCCATGGTGGGTTTGCTGTATTGTGCCCAGTCCTGAAAGTCTGAGCCAGGGGTTTTAACGTGGCCCCTTTCAAAACATATAGGTGGAATTCTTGGACCATGAGCTGTCCATAAAGCTTTACCAAGGAGATGTCCGCCCTGGAGCGAAACAACCCAAGAACCTAGATCTTCGTGAAGGTGTTGGTTGGTAAGGGATGCAGCGGAAATCATAAACTTGACTGAAAGCAAAAGAAACTTTGCCTTCATGTGCCTGCAGCTGGACGAAGTGGTGCTGGAGCACACCCTCCTTTGTGATTCTTCTTGTTCTTTTTATGAGCTGCTCCCTGGCCTGTGTAGTCCCGTAAATCTGGAAACTCTTTGCTGGTGGGGGCAATTGTTATATCCTCCCCCCAGATCCAGATGTCTTGTCCATGGTCAGTGTGCAATCCTTGTTTGCCAGAGGAGTGGGGCATCTAAAGGCAGGCAGGGGTCACATACTTTTTTTCTACACTTTCTAGAAAGACCAGAGCTAAACATCTTGCAGCCCTTTTCATGTCCTCATTCTTTTCTGTATTTATTTTCCATGAAAGAGGAGAAGAAACGCGACAGCATCTACTGACAGCAAGTCAAATGCCATCGTGTGTGTTCAGAGGGCAGGCTGGTTCTCATTTGCCTAACTCATCAGTCCCATCGTGCCATGTCCATGTTAGATTGTTTAGGGAAACAGATGACATATGTTATGATGCTAAATAAGCTGAAACAGTGCCAGGATGGAGGCAGAAGGGTTTTATTTGTTTGTTTTTAAATGAAGCATGGCTTTCTAGTGACTTATTGTGGTGGGGAAGGGGGGCACCGAGAGCAACAAGACATGGCTGTGACAGTGGTCTGGGAATTGAGACAAATCATTGCTTCTGCAGCAGAGATGAGCTGCCTCTGACCTGTCAGTTACTTGAAGGGAGACTCTGCATTTGGTCAGACAAGTCTCAGTTGGAGATGGTACCAGCTTTCCTCCTGAGCCTCTGTGGTTCCCTTTGAACTACACAGGCCCGAATCGCTTTTAGCTGAGCAACAGCAAATGGCAACACAGACTTGCCATATTGCTCTTTTGCGTACACTCTTTAAAAATCATACTAAATATACATGCATCAAAACATTCGTCACTTCCACGCTCTACAAGATTATAATTAAGTGGCATTCTGCATGTTGTTCATATATCATCCTTACCCATTCCAAAATTATGTCATCACCCTTATGGAAGCTCAGTATCGTCTCAGGGATGGCACTTCCCCTCCAGGCCCTACTGGGTTAGGCTGGGTTGACTAGAGAAATAAATCCAAGGACACTCATATAGGTATAAGAAAGACTCCACCTCACTTATTTGTCCAATTGACATGGCATTATGTAACAACCATACTTACCTTCCTACCTATCCCTGGAAACAATTGGGAGATGTTTGTCTCTATTCATTTTCCTAGCCTAGATATTTTTTGTAAGTGGAATTAAGCAAAATGTGTCCTTTTTGAAGCTGATTTATTTCACTCAGCATAATGCTTATGAGGTTCATTCCTCTTGTAGCCTGTGTCAAGAGTTCATTTCTCTTTATGGCTGAGTAGTAGTCCATTGTATATACCGTAGGCAACATGTTTGACTTATCCATTCACCTATTGATGGGTATTTAGACCGTTGACACGTTTGCGAGATTGGGAATAATGTTGCAAGGGCCATCTGTGTATTTGTATCTATTTATGCGCTTGCTTTTAATTGCTTATATCCTTCATTTCCTTTTCTTTCCTTGTTAGACTCAGTATGATCCCCTTCTGCCCATCCTCTAGCCTCACAACCTCTGTGTCTGATGTGCCAGGATCTCACCAGAAGCCTTAACACCAAGATTCTGAGCCCTGACTGACCATTCTGACCATCCAGGGAATTGAATATTCCGGAGCACACAGAAGATGAAGTTATCAAAACTCCTTAGGCATAACCGAACAACTGGAGGGAGTGCTTTATTGGGCTGGGGGGCTGGGGATTATAGTTGTGAAGGACACCAAGAACAATTGTCATTACCTAGACTGTAAAGACTATGTTCGACATCCATGCTGGTGAGTAGCAGCTGGATTTCAGAAGCTCACAAGTGGCCATCTAGGTGGCAAGTATTGTCACCCTCACTCTGGAGGAAAGAGTGGTGAGTGGACCACATGAACATTAGACTTCATGACTCTGAGCACAGAATAACTAGATGATCTCCAACTATCAATTCCAACTTCTTTGAAAGGGATCACATCCAAAGGTCCTAGATAGTGAAGCAAAATTCACAGTCATAAAAGAGACCAGGCTTATTGGCTGGATAGGGACTAACAGAACCTCTGAAACGATGGTCCTTATTCACTAAGTTTGAAAATGAACTCCTACCTGTGGTTCAATATTCAGCCAAATAATAGATTGGTCTATAATGGGAGCAATTACACAAGTGAGGCACACAAACCTGAAAACAGCAAACCATTTGATCTCAAAAGGGCAGTATTAATCCAAGGCCCAAGTTCAGAAGGGTAGGAAGAGAGGAGGAAGGGAAACAGAAGACATAAGTAGGGAGTGGAACAAGTCATATTATATTGTGGAGATTGCAATAAGTGGCATAAAACACAATGGGTATGAATTGTTGAATAAAAAACTGATGATCTTGGTAAACCTTCACCTAATTCACAATAAAAACTTATGAGAGAGAAAAAAATCCAAGCACCTAGGCTGCATTGCAGGCCAATAAAATCGGACTCAGTGGAGATGGGACAAAGATGTCTTTTGGACAGCTCTCTGGCGATCCCAATGAGCACACAGGCTGATACCCACCATCTGGAAACTATGGGGTAGCTGCTTCTCCGGTAATGCCTCGGGGGAGCGCTTGGGTCCCTCAAAGAATGCGGGATGATGAAGGGGCAAAGGTCATCAAACCTCACCCACAGCTTTACACTGGGGGGCTGCTCTCTGAGGAATGTGGGAAGGGTCCACTTGCATGCTGTCTCTGTGCAGCAGATCCAACAGACTCAACACCTTTCCAAAGCTGGCAAGAAAGTCCAAGAGACTAGATGTGGGCACCACGCTGTGAGTTTCCCAGAAGGCACGAGACAGATCGAGAGCAGTCACAGGAACACAGACTCCTCCGGAAATGCCGCCATGCGCAGAACATGCATCTTTAATTTCATTTCACACTGACTCAAGCATTCAGTCCTTTTTACGAAAACCCAGCTTCTCATTACAGTAACCGGTTTAAAATGACAATCTTCTGTTGAGCAAGTCTAAGAAATGACCTTCCTTTATTTTACATGGTATAAAAATTCAGTTTCCTAGGCCGATGGGCTCTAGGGACAGGTGTTTTTATGTACTAGACATGGCTTTCAAAGTTCTTCAATTGCCTAAATTAATAACGACTTTTTTCCTTTGGCTTTTCTAA
The DNA here is from genome assembly GCF_050624435.1 of Tenrec ecaudatus. NCBI lineage: Eukaryota > Metazoa > Chordata > Mammalia > Afrosoricida > Tenrecidae > Tenrec > Tenrec ecaudatus. The sequence goes on from NW_027458087.1 coordinate 22,884, forward strand.
GGGACACATTAATTTCAATCTTTTTCTAAGGAAGTGAATCTCTAGCTATCTCATTTGGATAACTTTCTGCCTTCAGAGTAGAATTTGAAATAATCTGCAAGGTTACCCCTTCCCCACCCTGCCCCAGCAGCCCAGCCTCTTTCTTCCTTCCAGCCTCCAGCCAACGGGGTTTGGTTGGGAAAGGAGATGCAGAAGGGAGTCTCTGGATTTTTCTATCAAAAGGTTGGCCACAACCCCCAGTAGACCAAATGTAATTCATTATGGCGGGTTTTGGTTTTTACTACATTAAGAGTTATCCTTAGGGAAATTACAAACAAACAGAAATAGGAAGACTTTATATTTTATTAACGGATGTACTGCTCAGTCTCATTATATTTTAAAAGACACAGTATAAAAAAAAAATCTGGCTCCATTTAAAATGTCCTGACTAGCAGAACTTAAAATACACAAATCTTAACATGAAAGTCTAGATGAATAAATAAAATAAACAACGAAACAGCTTTCTCAGGAAAAGCCATAATAAAGAGCTCGACTATTTTTTGAGCTGTTTAAGATGCTCGTGTTAAAGGGAAAAGAGTATCATTGTTGACTTTGAAATGTAGAACCATTTGCTTAATTCAGTGATGCTAAAATGGGCAGTTTGGCTGAAGAAAGAAATTGGCTTGTAGCATTTGATGAGCAATTTCTTCTTTTGAATATAGAAATGACCAGGGATGCGGACACGCTTTTTATTCTTTTGAGGACCCTCTAACCAAGAAATCTTTTAAATGATCATTACACAGTGAATGCCTGGAGGCTCTGGAAACTATTTATTTTGACATTATTATAAGCTCAAAATGATTCACCAATGCAAAAGAAGAAGAGAAAAAGCAATTAAATACTAAGCTGTAAACACTGGAAGCTTTTCTGTGCTGAAAATAATTGGACAGAGTTTTTTTCTTTTTTTAAGTAATAGTGTCCAAAGAGATTCAATGATCTTATTGCTTATGGATTTGGAGCTTAACTATATTCCTTATTTTAAATTTGATATTAGAATAGCAAGATTATAGACCTTGATACAGTGTGACTTGGAGAAGTATCGTTTCATTAAATTATCAAGTTAAGGCTCAAGGAGCCTGGTGTAATGTGTGTGACCATGAGGCCAGCCAGTTGGAATCCGCTATGGCTCACAGAGAAAGATGCGGTTCTCAGCTCCTGTAAAGATTTAGAACTTCGGGAACCCACAGGCATAGTTCTACGTTGTCCTTTCAGGGGTCCTCAAACTTTTTAAACAGGAGGCCAGTTCATTGTCCCTCAAACCCGCTGGAGGGCCGGACTATAGTTTAAAAATAAAACTATGCACAAATGCCTATGCGCACTGCACATACCTAATTTGAAGTAAAAAAAAAAAAAGGGGCAAAAACACCCGGCATGCTGAATAAATGTCCTCTGAGGGCCATGTGGTCCGCAGGCCATAGTTTGAGGACCCCCTAGATTGATATAAGTCAGAATCGACTTGATAGTGTTAGGTTTCTGGGGTGGTTGACCTCAGTTCTTGCTTAGCAACGCTGAAAGAATTCATATGGCAGAAGCACTTTTGTAAATCCAAGTGAATGTTATGAAAGAAAGTTTCAGGTATCGCAGTCCCCAAAAGTCCCCACTATCTCCGGAAAGCACGCCGGGCTGCATGGCAGGGGTGGGGAAAGTTTGCAGCTGAATATGGCGGTTTCATGGGAGGAATACCTGAGCAGGAGTGCAGAACCAGCTGAGGAGCCACGGCAGGAACCCCCAAGGGCCTCACCCTCCACTTGCAGAGCACGTGAACAAGGGAGGGCGACAAGGAGCCCAGGCCTACTTCTATCACCTCCCAACACCACTGGAGGGCATTGGTCGATCGTACTGGTTGATTTTGGTGCACTTTTGTGAAGTCCTATTCTGTATGACCAGGTGGACCTTCCACCTGGGTCTACATGACTTGGGTCAGAGCATGCTCAGTTCTGAATTTTGCCATAGGTATCTAATGAGTGTGCCTGATTTATTTCCAACCCCTTTGTTGTGGCCCGGACAGCTCATTTTCGTTTAGTGCTGGCATTTGGGAAGACAAGCCCTAATCTAGCAACCTGTCAATAGCAGTAAGTGAATGGAATTAAAACTCAACTCATAGCCATAAATTCAATTCGGACTCATAGCGACCCGAGAGGACAGGGCAGAATTGCCCCCTGAGGATTTCTGGGGCTGGAATTCTTTACAGGAATAGAAGTCTCTTTTTTCTCCCTCCCAGTGGCTCCAAAGGACTGACCTTGCAAGGAGATGTCCAGCGGGTGCCTGTAGGCTCCTTCATTGAAAATCTCTGCTAGTTTATGAAGCGGGAGGGAAATTTTGAGGAGGCCGTCTGCGGCAGAGTTAACTCCCCATTAAAGCCAATGAGCTTTTCCACATCTCTCAAAAAACAAACAAAAAAACCTAAAGTGACTACTTCAGATTAATATGCTGTAGGTAGAACCACCTCCCACTCAGCAAACCAAACCAATCAACCAACCAACCAAACAAACAAAAACACCCCAAATCCTGTTGCCTTCAAGTCAGTTCTGACTCATGCTCACCCCTTGTGGTACAGAGTACAATTGTTGCATGAGGTTGTCTAGGCTGTACCCTTTATGAAAGCAGATGACCCCTTCCTTTTGTGGTACAGCTAGGTGGGTTTGAACTGATAACCTTTATATAAGCAGCCCTATCCAGCGATCTATGTCAACTAAAGTGTCAAAGCATGTAAAGACTGATCCACAACCCCCACTTCTCTCTTCCTCTTCTGTGATGACCTGGAATCCACCTTTTGATCTGGTGGCACCATATTTGTGAAGCAGCCCGAATCACTGACGGACGGTGTGCAGGACAAACACCCTGTAGAATTGCCCTTCCAGCGTCAGAATTTGCATGAACAAGAAATAAACTTCTAGATTTTAAGCCACTGAGGTTTCAGGGGTAGCTTCTTTCTGCAGAACAGACTAGGCTATCCTGCCTGATCATCTCTTCACAGGGTTTTTGTGGAGAGCTACCGGAGCAGCTCGATCCAGGGGAGCTGCCAAAGCAGATACCTACACTTTATCTGGGATTGTAGGTTGTAGTACCAAAGTTTTTATTTGCCCGGGAGGCACTGAGTAAATTTTTTTTCTTCTGAAAACAGGACAATATGTAAGTAAGTTTGGAGACATATGTAGCTGGAGCTGAAAGTCCTCTTACCTTGCAGTTTTCTTTGGTAGAGATAGACTTGTTCTTAATGAAACCCATGACAGTCAGTGTCACAAATGACTTCTGAGGAGAGGCCAAACAGCTAAGTCAAGGCCAGCCTACCGTTCTCTTAAATGCTGTCTCATGCTCTCATCTGCTCTGACGTGTTTGCTCAGGGGCATGTGGCAGCCACTGGGCGGGCCTTACCATTGGCACTGAAAATCATTGTAGGGGATATTAGAGGATTTACATCAAGAAGACCTGACTTCCTGGCCATTGCTCGGGGGCCACAGTTCCCAAGACAATCAGTGTCAAGGGCAAAACAAAATAAAATATGACGAGGCCTCTGGGGCTGGGTTGAGCTGGATATGTAACCAAAGCCCCCTTCTACCAGGATCTTCCCAAGAGGAGATTGCTCTTTTCCATAGCTAAACAATTTTGTTTAACACACGTTCTGCTGGGGAACCTTCTGGGAAGCAGAAGAAAATAAATCTGCCTTCCTTTGAATTAAGCTGGGTTGGGTCCAAGCCCTGTGTAGTGTGTATTCTTATCATAACATCTAAAGGAGTCTCATTTCACCATTCTAAGCTATTAAAAAAAAAGTTCCAGGCACAATAATTCAATTTAAAATTACACACCAGGAGTAGTTCATATTTAATACACTTTATACAGGTATTACAGGTACAAGGGACGTACTTGTTAACTGCCAGGTTGCTGGCTTGAACCAACCAGCTACTCCACAGGAGGTACTGTGTTTCTGTGAAGATTTTCAGCTTGGAAGCCCACTGGGAGAGCTCTCCTCTGGCTTGAGTCTGAAGGTGCTTGACAGCAGTAGCCTTTTGTTTTTATAGAGGTATAAAGCTTTCTTTCTTTCTTTTTTTTTCTCGGTATAAAGCTTTTTAGAACAACAAAAACAATTCCTTTTGGAAGTAAGCCAGAGATAAAACCACAAGTTACATGCTTTACTTTTTTTCTGTCCTGCTGCTGGCAGCCACCCTTTCATCGATTGTGCACACCAGCATGGTGGTGAAGTGGTGAACTCTGCGCTCTCACTCCCCTGGCTACACACTCGGTCTCCTCACTCATCGTGTGGCTTCACCCAACGCACGGAGCCTCCTGCAGGCTCCTCACCCTGTGTGTGTAAAAGTGCGAAGGAGACAGACTTCCTCAGAGCTGTGCTTTAGAGAGAATCCTCCTCACATACTCAGCACCGCCTTGAATAGGGCAGCACTGCATACATGACATCTACTTGATGATTGTTGATGGTGTGGTGGTGTGTTTGTACGGATAAAAAAAGAGCCCTGAATGGTTATGTAACAAGTAAGGGAATAAATAGATCTTCCTTCATCCACCTTCATCTTTCATTGTTCTATCACTCTCTGATTGCAATATTAGAGGCTAAAATGGGCAGAATTCCCACCTCTGAACAAAGTTTGTGCACATGGGTGTGCATGCTTGTGTGTCCATGTGAGTGTGCCTGTACAATGTGTGTGCACGTGTGTGTGCACATGTGCACTGGAGCCTGGCAGCAGCAGGGGAGGCGCCTGTCTCTGTTCAGCAGTATCTGACGGCTGCTGCAGGTGTAATGAGAAGTGATCGATGATCTGTTCAGGGAGCTCCTGGGGTGGACTCAGGGAAGGAGCAGCAAAGAAGACATACTCATCTCCCCCATATGTAGATGAGGTGATGGAGGTGGGCGGTAGAGGAGCAGCTCCTTAGTAATGAGATCACAGGGGAAAGGCCTTGGATGAGGTGCCAGACATCCCTGCTTTCCCAGAGAGGGTGGGGACTGGGAACGAGGCTGCATCCTGCCTAATCAGTTACAGTTGCTCTGTCGCTCTGGGGAGGGAGGCAGATGAGGCAGGGAGCTTCCGGAATCTCTCATCTCCAGTCCTTCTAGGTGGATGTGGGAGCGTGTGAGGACGGCCACACTGGAGGGTCAGGGTTGATCGCCTTGCAGTGTGGAGCCCGGCCTGGACCTGCGTTGTGCAGGGTGACCAAGGAGCTCTGAGGGCACGGTTCTGGGTGGGGGCTTTGTCTACTAAGACCCACAGCCGCGCCCTGTGTCGCAATGTTGGCATGCAATGTGCAAAGACTTGAGACAATGTGAAATGGACCATCCACTTCACTTGGAAAGACAGGAGGGCTGAAAATCAGATTGGGAGATCTGATCTCGTTTGCTGCACAGTTGTGAGAGGAGATATTCCTGGCTTCTCTCATGTTGGGAACCGGGCATAATCAGCCTGACAAAACCAAGGCCATATTGCCTGCCCAGCAGGGCTAAAGCCACGTCACCTCAACCTTATCTTACCCTGACACACACCAGATGGCCCACCCTTGTCTGCTCCAGCACCGGACATTCCAACTGCAGACTTGCGGCCGCCTGCCCTGTGTGCTCTACACCCCCGCCCTTCCTTTTTTTTATCTCCCCTTTGAACTCCCTTGTTTGCCTCACCCTTTATAGAGAGGCTTGTGTAGCAATAAACTCAGACCTTGACAAGAATCTGCTTGGTCTCGCTCCTCTCTCTCGCCCGTTTCTCTTTCAGGCTGGGTCCTCCTTGGAACCCCTCGAATAACTGAGTCCCGCGGGTTGGGGCACTCTCACACATGAAACTATATTCCTCCTCAGGCATCAAGGAGGTGATACGAATGCTTTGATAGCCTAGTATCTGTCAGCTGGGAGGCACAACATAGTGAGAGCCCTTATTAATCACTTGGAGATTAGCTGAGGGGTGGGAGAAGCCAGGCATGAGGCTTTCCAGGGCTGCTCAGCCTGCACAGGAGTCCTTTCCTGGGTTGGACAGAGGTGCTGCCATCTGAAAGCTCAGATAGAGCAGTTGGAAAATTAACTGACCTGGTACAAGATCTATTTACATATATCAAAAGATCCTGGGTAATAACATCTCATGTTTGTGCAGCATGCCACATTTGTCAAAGGGCTTTCTCATTTACTGTCTTACTTGGTCCTCAAACTAAGAGGCCTTTGGGCAGCTATTGCTGTTTAATTTTGGGCGTGGTAACAGCTTTGGGTATAGTACTGGGCTTGGAATCAGGCTGTGCAACCCACAGCAGGTCACTTAGCTGCTCTGGATTGGCTTTCTTCCTCTACGAAGGTCAGCGCTTGGACTAGACCATTTTCCCAGTGGCAGCTCTGCTGACATTTTGGCCAACATCGTTCTTGTGGGGCTGTGTTGTTCCCTGCACCAGGATGCTAAGCGAGCATCCCTGGTCTCAGCCCACTAGATGGCAGTGGGACTCCCTTCTTCAGAATGTCTCCAGGCATGGCCAAATGTCCCCAGCAGAGCATGCTGCTGGGCTGGCGCACGGCAGGATGATGCACTCAATGAGTTGGATTTTAAGTTTTCAGGTACTTTACATGTCTGCACAGGGAGACTACATCAACAATTACCCAGCAGTCAATGGATCATCACTGACCCTCTCTATAATTCCAACTGAGATCATGAAGCACCGACTGAGTTTCTGAGCTTAGCACCCTGCATGGCACAAGTTGTTTAGCACTCAGCTACAAACTAAAAGGTTGGCGGTTCCAACCTATCCAGAGGCCTCTTAAACAAAATCCTGGTGGTCTGCTTCAGAAGAGTTGGAGCCATGAGCACCCCATGGAGTGAAGAGATATAAACATGAATGTGGATGGGACTCTAGGTATAGCTACAACCGGGAACCATGGAATCAACTACATCATGGAATCAACTTCAACTCCTGGCCTCCTTGTGTGTCCAAGAAGAACTGTGCTCCCCAGGGTCTGGAAAGGCTGCTTGGTCTGAAGTAGATTTGCAGGCCCTTCTTTCTAGGTGCCGCTGGGTGGCCTCAACCTTCCAAGCATGCTATTAAAAGCCAATCCGTCACCTGTGTGCATCACTGAAGACACACAGACACAGGGAGCAATGCCCTGGCTGGGGCACTGGAACAGCGCTGGCATGCAGTGAGTGCTGCCCAGTTAGCGAACAGGTCTTCCCTTGGTACTTTCTCAGGTCTGTGTGAAGCTTTCTAAGCATCCAGAGTTCTCGGCCTGATTCTGCTGCCAACTTGCAGTGTGGCTTCGAGCTAGTCTCTTGCCCTCTCTGGGCTTGATAACAAAAGCAGGGCAGGCCAGCCACAAATATCGTGTGGCTAGCAGGGGAAAGCAGTTGAGGACACAATTGCAGATGGAGTTCATCCTTTGGACTCATCGCCCCTCCTCCCTAACACCCCCCCCCCCCCACTCCACACACACACCTTTTCAACTGCACCAGATGGGTTTTAACTTTCCGGCACCAGAAAAGCAGACCTTGAGTTTTTTCCTTTATGGAATGTAGGCCATCCCTGCTTATGTGTCACATTCAGTCCTCGTTCTTCTCCCTACTCTTGTCCCTCCTCCAGTCATCAACAAGTGACTGCAGGGCGGTTTCCCAGCAGGGCTGTGCTCAAAGATTCATAATGCTGGGTTTTCCTTTAGTTCTCCACAGTCTTGGGCTTGGAACAATCCAGGCATTACCTTATCAAATGCTCATTTTAGGGGGGAAGACGGGGGCACTGGAAACACCACATGGGGCTCAATCCTTTTCTGCACGTGTCTGAGGGGTTTCCAGGAGTTCGAATTTCAACTTAAGTGATTTATTTTTTGTTGTTTAATCGCGTGCCTGTCATCTGCTGGACATTTCTTCTACAGTGTTTTGTTGTTGTTAACCCCATTTCTAAGATCAGAGATAGAAGGGTCAGGCACAATAGGCAGTTAAATTGACTCAATCTGGGGTGTGAACCTGCTTCTGTCTGGTTCCTCATAGCCCTCAGTCATTTTAATGCAGGTGTTGTGAAGGGTGTGGGTTCAGCAGCCACACACTGCCTCATCTCGCCTCCTCGTTGATAGGCTGTGTACCCTTATGTGAGTTGTTTAATCTCCTACCAAGCTTGTGAGAGCACTACTTTTATTAGCTTCATTTTACCGAGACTGTGAGAGGTCAGGGGAGCGAAGGCTTACATATTGCCAGGCATATAATATGCTAATGATAGTCAAGATATATAACTAAGCATTTCTCTGTTCTTGGTTCTGTCAGTACCTGGTGTGGCCACAAAGGAGAAACCTGGTTTCCTGCTATTTTGAGCATCTAGTGTGAATGGCAGGAGATAAGTCACAAGCTAATGAACCCTTGTGGTGTAGTGGTTAAGCACCCTGGGCCCGGCTATCAAAAGATATAGTGTCCAGGGTCTTAAAGACTGGAAGATAAACAAGGGGCCATCTAGCTAAGAAACAACAAAGCCCACATGGAAGAAGCCACCAGCCTATCTCGACATGATCGCTGAAGACAAAGCGGGTGCATAAGCAAATGCGGGCATGTTTTCCTGATGTGCACTCACCCTTTACATAAAACTCTCTCTTATACATACGCGTTTCTGTGGATTTGTTTCGCTAAGGCACCCAGACTAACATAAGCAGCATGGAACGCATTTAAGAAGCCTAGACAAGGGCAGGGCAGGATATTTGGAGGGACTGGATCCAGAATTAGAGAGGAAGGGGTCCTGGAGGTGAAACGGGCTGCTAGCTCCCTGTCCCAAGGGGGACAATGAGACTGCTGGCTCCCATGAAGATTTACAGTCTTGAAAACTCCATATAGGGTCACTGTGGTTGGAATCCACTGGACGGCAGTGGCCTTTTGGGATTGAAGGTGGAAGCCACCAAAGAGCCTGCGGGGAGTGTGTGAACTTCTGGAATACAGCGAACAACCTCTGCACATCTGCTTTTCGTGCTGCCCAAGTCATGCATTGACATTTGTCCAAAAGTGAACCATCACAGCTGCTCTCTCAGGAAGCTGGGGGCTGAGCCCGCTGGTTCCACTCTGTCAGCATTTCTGGTCCGGGTACCTGCCCTCTGCCCCGGCACAGGCAATGGGCTTTTGGAAGCAGTGCTCCCTGGGTAGTGGGTGTGATTTGGCTCCTCTGGCCTAACATGATGAATGCTGAGAGGGGGTGGATACTAGGGGGTTAAGCTCCCTGACCTTTCCCTAGCCCAGGGGAAAACTTACTATTTAAAGTAAGTTTTAGACAGAATCTTTAGAAAGATAAATTGTTTACTTAATGTACACAATTACTCCCCAACACATCTGTTTTGTGTCTGCTCAACTCAACCTCATAGGCTATGGATGACCTTGAGCAAGTTTTTAAAGTCACAATGGGTTTCTACCAGGATTGAGAGTTCAGCTCTCTCAACTCTCCAACTGGTTATTAGCACCATAGTCTCATTTCTATTTATGGATTTACTTTGTTTGAGGGAAAAAAGACTCCCAATTCAACTTTATTTTATTAGGAACTCCTTTGCTATGTTTTACACAAGAAAAAGACACAAACCGCTGTTCTGGATGAAGGAGAGCATCTGCATGAGGCCACAATGGTGTCGGAAGGACCCACAGCCACAGTTACTTAAATAAAATGACACTCATTCTGTCCTGCTGACTCTGACTCATAGTGACTCTGTGTAGGGATCCTGAAGTTGCTACCTTTACAGGAAGCAATAACCTCATCTTTCTCCTGTGGAATGACTAGTGGCTTCGAACCAGCGATCTTGCTGTTAATAGTCCAACACTATCCAGCATCACCACCTGAGCTCCTGAAAGCTTAAATGAGACATGGAAAACAAACACCTTTGTCACAAAACTGTCCCTGAAGACGGATCAATTCATGGAGTTGCGGGAGGGCCTGTGAGAGCATGAGCGGGACCTTCATTGGGATGTGCACACGACCGTATATCGCTGAGTCTGGCCCGGGGAGTGGACGCAAGCTTTCCACTGCCGGTCAGCAGTAGGAAAGAACTCAATGGTGGCTGAATGTGTGGCCCCTCAAAATGGATTTAGGGTCTCCACATAGACTCTCACTGTGAGCCACAGCCTATTGCTCAAAATTTAAGCTTAAATATGACTTAAATGCCTAACATTCTGTTTCCTTAAACTAGAGTACTGCCAGGATCAACTAGAGGCCTGGATGACCTATCAGGTCTGAACAACGATCTCAAATCACTTCACATGATCCATTCCACCAGTCATGTCACCAGTCACACCTCCTCACTTACCCATTCCAGAGACTGTGCCTGTATAACCTATCGACTAACACATTCCCACATGTTGTGATTATGAAACCAACCATCATGCTGGAATAAGGACCAATCACGATGTAAGGGGCAGGGTCAATGGGAAAGCAAGATAGGGGCTGAGGGGAGCCAAGAGGGTCCCGTCACTCAATCCCTAAACCTGATCTAATGTCACTAGACTGGGGTCTTCCTCACATCTCAAGGGCACCCGATTCATGATTGAAGTGAATTGTGCTTATTCAATCTTTGTTCTGCTTACCGTCCTGCTATGCTGCCTCCTCTTCTTGCTTTATGTGTGTGGCTCCCTCTGTTGTGGTGACAAATGGCTTGAGAGGGATTTGACATAGGGAGAAAGCCCACCCACATCAACTGTCACCAGAAGCAGACACTAAGTTCATTTCTCTCACCTCACAGAACTATGCACATCAGACACTGGTAGAGCTGCCCGGAAGGGGAACCCTTAGTGCAGTGGTTCTCACCCTGTGGGTTGCGACCCCTTTGGGAGTCATATGACCCTTTCACAGGGCTCGTCCAATTCATAACTGTAGCAAAATTACAGTGATGAAGTAGCAAGAAAATCATTTAATGGTCGGGGGGGGGGGGGTCACCACAACAAAAGGACCTGTATTAGGAAGGTTGAGAACCACTGCCTGAGTGTGCTTAGGACTTTGCTGCCCTCAGGGTCACCAGACATTCCTGAAGGCAGAGTCACTGCAGGAAGCCCTTCTGGGAAATGCCCTGAAGCCTGGTCTCAACCAACTCCATCCACCCTCACCCTCCTAGATCCTAATCATAGGCTGCATGGAAATGCTCCCTGCCACTTCAAAGACTGTAAGTCCATCGGAGCAGAAAGCCTTCTCTTTCTCCCTTGGAGTGGTGGCTGGTGAGTTCAAACTGCTCACCTTCTGGGTAACATAACCCACAGACCAGCTCCCCCTGAGCTCAGTTAGGTTTGCCACACAGCACACATTGTTGGGAACCTTCTGAAGTAGCTGTGCCATGTGCAGGTTGGGGGATTTCGCACAAGATGCAGAATTCCACCCTCTTTTGGCAAAAATAATTTTTGCAATAGCCTTGTATTCTCTTCTGGATCTGAGTAGCAGCTACTCTCATGCAGTCCTAGCACATACATGCTAGGTCTTACGCCGAGTCTGCTCCATGCTTTCCTGTGTCCTATGTGGCGCTGTAGGCACCCAAGGCATGGACTCTGCAGCCTGGGTTCAAATCTCTCCTTTCCACTTCCTCACTGTGTGGTCATAGGCTCATGGCTTTATCATCCTGTGCCACTGATTTTTCATCTGTAAAATGAGGCAAGAATAGAGTCCACACATAGGCTTCTTAAGTGATATAATTGAATTATTATATACAAAAAGCTTAGAACATTGCTCGGCATCTTGCAAATACTGTTAGGTAGCTTAGCATAGGGAGTGGGTCATCCATTACATATGCTCAGGTTCAAACTTCCGGCCAGGAAGGGGTGGTACACCTAGGTGGGTGTTACACCTGGATTGGCCCATCTGAGCCAGGTGAATTCAATCCAGCCAATGGGGTTGACCAGGACCATCAACCATGCCTCCCTGTGGAGGAATTGAAAAGGCAGGATCTTGACCTCTCCGATGTCTCCCTTCACCCACTTTTCTGTTGTCCGTCCCCCAGGGAGGAGGTCACATGTAGATACTTGTAATCGGTTTCCTCTTTCCAATCCACCCTCCCTCTACCCTCCCAATATCACCACTCACAAATTATCAAGGTTTCTTGAGGGATGGGGGAGGAAGGGGTAAAAATGAGGACTTGATTGATGCCAGGGGCTTAAGTGGAGGCAAATGTTTTGAGAATAATGAGGGCAGTGAGTGTACAATGTGCTTTACACAATTGATGTATGTATGGATTGTGATAAGAATTGTATGAGCCCCTAATAAAACGATTTAAGAAAAGAAAGAAAAGGCAGGATCCTGGAGCCCACGTAGTGACTTTCTCTCCAGCAGCTTCTAGGCAAGCTGTGCAGGGGTGAGGGGCCCTGAGGTGCCTGTGTAAACCTGAAACTTCTTCTCTCAAAAAACTCACTTGGATCACAATCCAGGCTGCGGAGTGAATTCTTTCTCACGCGAAGCCAAGGACTGAGGTATATTTCTCCCACGAGAGATCTAACAATAGTATCTCTTATTATATCATTAGGAGCCCTGGTGGTGTAGTGGACTATGCATTAACCTGCTAATCGCAAGGTCAGGGGTTTGAACTGACTAGCCCCTCCGTGGGAGAAATATGAGGTTGTCTATTTCTGTAAGGCAATGGTTCTCAACCTTCTGAATGCCGCCACCCTTTAATACAGTTCATGTTGTGGTCACCTGCAACCATAAAATTATTTTCATTGCTACTTTATAACTGTAATTTTGCTATCGTTATGAATTGGATGACCCCTGTTAAAGGGTTATTTGATCCCCAAAGGGGTCGCGACCCACAGGTTGCGACCCCTGCTGTAAGGATTTAAAGTCTCAAAACCCCAAAGGGGCAGATCTTTGTCCTATTGGGAGTCAATAAAATGGTAGTTAGGTTTTTTTCTGCATCAGTATCAGATTCTGGTGGCAATCTCAGTCATCCTGCATTGTGGTCTGGTTTGAACTCCGGAAATGACTGCCCTGGTTTGAGGTGAGGGCCACGGTGCTTCAGTGGTAGACCTCTCATCGTCTTTCACCGGGAAGACCCGGGTTTGATTTGCAGCCAATGTGCCCCAGACTGTCAGTGAAGGTTTGTGTGTTGCTACGACACTGAGGCTTCAGTGGTGTTTCCAGACTGAAACAGAATAATGAAGAAAGACCTGATCATCCCCTTCCACACATTGACCTATGGCCCACCACTGTTGGCTTCCTCTCCCAGTCCTGGTGGTAGCACAGATTGGCACAGTTTGCTCCACTGCCCATGAGGTGCCCATGAGAGGCTGAGTCGACAACCACAGTCAAGATCAACAGCTTAAACTCCATTCTGGGTCTATGGAAACAAGAACAACCTTCTGAAATGAGGTCACATTGCTATTTAGGACTGGGAGGATGCCTTTGTGATATGGATTGCACTCTGGATCCCGAGGGGGACTTTTAAACACAGCCACATAGCAGCTCCGGAAATTGTCATAGTGAGAAGGCAGGTTAAAAAAAAAAAAAAAAAAAAAAAGCTTTTACTGGCTTGCTCAAAGGAGGCTGCGGGTAGATTGTGGGGTGGAAAACTCCTCTGGAAATGAAAAGTTTTTTTCCTTACATATGCATCATTTCTTCTGGTCCTGAAAGAAAACACAAAGCAGACGAGAGAAGGAAATGGAGACTAGCAGTCATCTTGTTGGTATTCCCACAGCACCCCCTCCTTAAGCACTTGCTGCCATCTCATCCAACTCCACTCAGTGTATTTCCACCCGGCAATGATGCAGAAATGTCTGCGTACTCCAGTTTGATTGTAGTCGGGCAACGTTTATGGCTTTGACATTCAACTGAGCATGGCAGGACGTCTAGAAACAATTATAACCAGCACCTGCTCTGTCTGTGCTGTGGGCAGGCAGTGACGGATTCCCAGCCTCTGGAACACTAGTGTTCCCTCCCAGCTCAGGATAATGACGGTGACACTCGGCCCCCTTGTTGTCTGGGGAGCTCAAGGAGCTCTCCTCTGAAACCTCAACTTATGGGCATTTCTTTAAGTGAAGACATCAAATTAGTGACTGGAAAGGAAGGCGTAGGAGATGATTATTGGCCACAAGACAAGCCTCAACCGCCTCCAGAGAGCATGTCTCCTAAGTACCAAGTCGGCGGTGACAGCTAGGGGGCCCTGGGTCACCGGGTGGTGTTGAGCGGGGACTCTGGGGCCCCAGCGTGGGACGCTGGCGGGTGCAAGTTCAAGAGGGTCAGGGGCTGATGCCTCCCCATGCCCCTGCCCTCCCCCAGCAAGGGCGCTCTGGGGTGCTGGGTCCTTGAGGCCCCGGCTGGCGGGGCCGCCCACGGTCAAGGCTTCGGGCACAAGCGCGGGTGCGCTGAGGCCTGCGCCGTGCGGGGGTCTGGGCTCAAGCAGGTGGTTGCGGCGGCTCCGCGGGCGGGCGGGCGCCCAGCAGGACGACCGACGAACCCCGGCGCGTCGCCGGCACCCAGCGCCCGGGCGTAGAGGCGGGTGGGGGCCTGCGCTCCGCTGCCGCCAGGGCCCCCTCCTTCCGCGCCCCCCCCCCCCCCCCGCGCCAGGTGAGCCCGGCCTGGGCCTCGGCGGGCGGTGGGGCTGCCCTCTCGCCGCCCTCCAGCGCCCCTCTCGCCGCCCTCAAGGGGCCGGGCCGCGCCGAGCCGGGCTGCTGCCGGCCAGGGCTGGGGGTTGGGAGGGGCGGGGGTCACGAGCGGGTCGCTCGTTTGGCCGCAGGCGGGGGGCGTGGCCGGGCGGCCGCGCGCTAGGCCGGGCCAGCGGCCGCCACGCCCTCGGGCTCAGACTCCGACTCCGGCTCGGCTCGCCCTGGCGGCGGTGGCGCCGTGAGGAGGAGTCCGCGCTCCTCTGTGGCGGCGGCGGCGGCCGGCTCCAGGCCGGGTTTTGGCGCCGCCCGCCTGCTGCCTCCTGGCGGCTCCTGAACTCCAGCCCCCTCTCTATCAGCCTCTCACTCCGTCTCAATACGTCTCAAGATGGCGGCCAATGTGGGATCTATGTTTCAATATTGGAAGCGCTTTGATTTACAGCAGCTGCAGGTCAGGCTTCTCTCTCGGCCTCTCGCTCGCGGGTGGGGGCTGCGGGCGGTCGCGGCCTCCCCGGGGGGGCGCCGGGCTGCCTTGCCGCCGGGGAGCCGCGGCGGAGGGGAGGAGGGGGGTGCCGGGGAAAGCGGGGCCGACTCAGGGACAAGTCCCTCTCACTCCCCGGCCCCCATTGATAACTCGCTTGATCGGAAATTGATCCTCTTTGTTCAATTCATCGATCAGCCCAAGATGGCGCCGGGAGCCGCCGCCGCCACCGCTGCCCCTGGTGTCTGCCCCCTCCCCTGGCGCCCCCCCCCCCCGCCCCCGAGCCGCCGCCGCCGCCGCGGGACCAGGGAGGGGGCGGCACCGGGCGCCTGCGGGGTGCGCAAAAAAAACAAAAAAAAAAAAGAACTTGAGGAAAGTTGTGTTTTTCTTTGCTGTCTCATACCCTGTATTCTTTTATCTCCTCTCTGAGATCCTTCTGTAAGGGGATGTCCAGTGCACTGCAAATAGGTTTTGGGTCTATACCCGGCCGTCCCCTCTCATTCTCCATGATAAGATTTTTTTGTTCTCATGATGCCTGTTGCCTTATCCCTTTGAAACTTTGTGATCACACAGGCTGGTATGCTTCTTCCATGTGGGCTCTGTTGCTTCTGAGCTAGATGGTTGCTTCTTTACCTTCAAGCCTTTAAGACCCCACACGCTATATCTTTTGGTAGCTGGACACCATCGGCTTTCTTCATCACATTTGCTTATGCAGCCGCTTTGTGGTCAGTGATCGTGTAGGGAAGGTGAGCATCGTTTAATGCCAATTTAATAGAACAATGTTCTTGCAATGAACGAGTCCTTGAGCGGAGGCCCTATGTCCATCTGCTACCTTAATACTAAATCTATAAACACATGGACATAGATCTATTTCCCCATGCCCCTTTGTAAATATATGTACATGCCTTTATTTAGACATCTATAACTGGCCCTTGCTTCCCAGCTCACTCTTCTATACCCTTTGATTTTCCTCTTGTGCCCACTGTCATGCTCAGTCTTCCTTTGGGTTTCAGTAATTCCTCTTGGTTACATTACCCTTGATCACGCCCTACCAGGCCTCCTGCATCCCCCTCACCACTGATTTCCATCACTTTTTGTTTCCTTGTCTCTGGAATTCTTAACACCACTACCTTTCTTCCCACCTCCCTCTCTCGCATGTCCTCCAGGATGTGCTAGTTCCGTTTTTTTTTCTCCTCCAGATTGTTCGTTCAGCCTATCTTATTTAGACAGACCTGTAGAGGCAATAACATGCACAAAAACAAGAAAGAACAAAACCAAGCAGCAAAATAAACAAAACAACAAAAATCCAATTACAATAAAAGAAAACAAAGGTCAACAAGATAGAAAAGCTCATAGATAGTTTAAGGACTATGTGTTGGCCTTTAGAAGTGTTTTCTAGTCCAGTCTTTTGGGGCACCAAACCCTGACCCTAAAGTCCACCTTTAGCATTTCCTTGGGATCTTGCTGCTCCTTTTACTTGCTCTTCTGCTGTACCCCCTTAGTGTTATGCCTCGGTGTAGCGAGATCAGTTTGGGGGTAATTCCCACACTGTGTCTCCAGTGTTGTCCCCTCTAGGGCTATGGGTCTTTGAGGGACGTTGTGTCTCGTCGTGGGGCTGGCCATGTGGTCTTCTATGTGAACTGACTTCTCTGAGTGGGAACATCATCCTCAAGGTCTGGTGGGACAGGATGTGCTCCACTCTCCCCTTCTCCCCTTCATCTCTGTGTGCTCTGATCAGATAATGTCTCTGTCCAGGAGATGCAAATTCAATGCTATCCTCTGAAATAAAATCTTTGGGAGGGGTTGTGGGGAATATCTGCTCAGATCTTTGGTGTGTCCAGGAGAGAGGGACTGCTCGGCTGGGCACAGCCACGAGGGGCTCAGAACTCTGGCTCCAGAAAATGGTTGTAAGTTTGGCTTTGTTTTTAACCAGTTGTGTGCCTCTGGGTCAACACCTGTGTTTTTTTGAGTTAGTTTTCTGATCCGAAAAGTAAAGGTACTCCATTGTCCAGACTCCCATGTCACCAAGTGATCGATAGGGGCTAACCAGAGCCTGATTCAAATAGTGTGGATCTGTTAGGTGCCTTCTAGACCTGGGGTGGCGATTCGGAGCCCAGGACAACAATAATGTCCGAGAGGTGATATAGGTGGCTCCAAATTGAAACAGGAAGACCACTGTGGAGATTTTGTCCTTCCACTGATGGCCACAGGCCACCGCCTCACGTCCTGCAAAAACAGTTTCCATGGCTCAACAGCCAAGCCAGGGGCCAGTGCCATAAAAATCATATGGCTAACTGGGACAAAGGGCAGACAGATATTTTTTATCATGATGTCTTGAGAAACCCACCTAACCTCCATGCAAATCTTCTGGTGTGAGTTATTTTTGGAAGCAATCATATGCTGACAGTAATTCAAATCTTTCCTTTTGACAATTTGCCTGTACTCTTTTCTGAACCTGAGAAGGTAATCCCTGTGTCCACTAAGAAATTGACTGGCTGGCCTCCTACTTGGACAGTTAGCCTGGGATCCTGGGGACCAAGTGAAACAGAGCACTGACACCTTCATTCAGCTTCTTCAAGCATTATTGTCTCTTGCTTGGGATTTTCTAGGTGTGGATGAGGCCCGTCCTCTCTATTGGAGGGTTGTCTGCTTCTCCTGGGGTATTCAAGGCACTGATTTTTCCAATGTCCTTCTTTCCTGCAGTAGGCACATTGATCCTGCCCCATGGCTTGGCGGTGCCCACAGGTCAGTCTCTCCGTAAGTGGGCCATGCTCTCCTTTTCCTGAGTCTCTGGGGTCTCTCATGGCAATTACTAGTATTTTAACTAGTTTCTTTGTCTCTGTCGTGGTAGGATCATCTCTGTTGTTACACACCCGCTGAGCCACTTGTACCAAATCACTAAGATTTTTCCCGTCAAACCCTTCCCACTTCTTTTTCATGTCTGAGGCAGACTGAGTAATAAAGGCAATACTTATTGCCCTCCTGTTCTCGGGGCCTCCAGGCCGTTAGGGATATAAAGCCCGTAGGCTTCCATCAGTCACTCTAAAAAGGCACGCAGACATTCTCTTGTAAGAGCCTGAAAATTCTCACTGACCTTAGATAAATTCATAGGTTTTCTAGCTGTTCCACTGAGGGCCTGCAAGAGAAACTGGTGATACCTGGTTAGGCCTTCTGTGCCTTGCAAGGAGTTTGGATCTCACATTTTTCGTGCAGTGGCAAAAAGAGTTTCCCTCACATGGGGAGTGCCTGCTGTCTGACCATCATGTCCATTGACTGCTTACTGGGCCTCTCTCTGGCAGGGCTACTGTACCTGTGTTGTGAACAGCACCTGGAGAAGTTGCTGGCAATTTCTGGAGGTGGGCTAATGCATATGGAAAACCGTTTCTATCAAGGAATCAGACCTGCTTTGTCAGAAAAAGGGATTTTGTTGATTCCAATTATACAAATCACTGGAATACAAGGGGATATATACCCAAAAAGGGACTCAGGGGTCTTCCCCAGGTGTTGGGGCTGCTTGCCTTGAGTGTAGAATGGCTGCTGCCAAATCATCCTTCTTGGGGGGTGGGGCGGTCGAGATCCCATACCAGCCCTAGTGTATGTTGGGGTGTGGACTCAGAAAGGAGTTATGAGTATTTCTCTCTCTCCAGCCCCATGCACCTGACAGGGTGGCAGTGATAATGAAGGGTCGTAAGCTAGTTCTCCCACTCCCAGAGTCCTCCTGCAAAAAGGAATAAAGCCGAGACAGAGGGGTATGGGGAGGGGTTGGGGAAGGGCAGCCTCCACCTTAGTGGTTTTAGGACCTTGGGTCTATTTTTTTTCTGGTCCTGCCATGTTTCCTGAAATCTTGAAACAAGAACCCTTTCTGTTGCAGGAGGAAGTAAGTCTTTTGTTTATGCTGGCTTATTAGTGGCAATGTCATTCCACGCATCAATTTTAGGGATCAGATAGGGATGTCCCGGTTCCCCATAAACATAACTATGAACTCTGAGAAATAGGGGAAGGGAAAACGAGTCTTGCATGGGCAAATCAGGAACTCCTTCTGTCCAATCACCTTTAAACAAATTGCGGAGTCTCCAGGCTTTAGGGCTGAAACTACATTCTCTTTGTGAGCGCCTAGAGCAGGGGTCCTCAAACAATAGCCTGTGAGCCACATGCGGATAGCCGAGGACCTTGATCCTGTCCGCCGAGTGTTTGTGCCCCATTTGTTTGTGTGTTTTTTTTAAACTTCAAAATAAGGTATGTGCAGGAAGCATAGGAATTTGTTCATAGTTTTATTGAAACGATAGTTCGGCCCTCCAACTGATCAGAGGGACAGTGAACTGGTCCCTGTTTAAAGAGTTTAAGGACCCCTGGCCTAGAGAAATCAGAAATCCGTAGTTCTGGGGAGAGCACTCCTGTTAAGGAGGTTTCCTTTCTAAGCAAGCCCAGACAGTGGCAATTGGATCTCGGTGCACCTCGAAATGTTGTAGCCACTCTCCATTCCCAGAAAGAAAACTACTCCGACCGCTGGCAAGTTCAACAGAAAAAGTTTTTTTTCCTGAGCAGCCCCAGTCTAATTGTCCAAAGGTTTTTATACTTTTGCAATGTGCAGGTGTGCAAGCAGGCAGAGTAGAGAAGCAGGGTGTTGCAGTTAGTCATTCTTAGTTGAACAAAGACTGCTCTGGTCGCTCTCGCGAATCTTCTGAGCATCCATATCCTTTGGGACATTCCCTTGGGCACATCTGCACAGCCTACCTCCCCTATATCAGCTAGTTCATTTACAGTTCATAGCTACTTTATTTACTTTACATGGTGCCTTCTGTCAGCTCATAATGGCTTCACTCTTGTCAAGGCTGTTTAAGCTTTTCCCAGAGATCCTATATAGCCGCCATTGTGGCCATGGGGAAACGGGGCCTGTGACCCTGGCCAAGATGGTGCCCACCAGCCCAAACATGTGGAAGGGCACTGCCTAGGGAGCTGGTTGAATAGACCTGGGAGTTAGCCCTGCCTTGTCCTGGGAGCCAAATATTTCCCTTTTCCCCTCCATTCCCTTTCTCCTGGCTTTTCAAACAAGCTGCTTTAGCCCTATAATGCCCAGCACAACATTTTTATAACATTTAATTGAAACTTATCTAGTACCAAACTTATAAATTATCAATGTGACAATTTGGTTACATTTCAAAAACATTGCACGTTTTATATATTTGAATGCCATATATACATATTGATAACTATGAAAGTAAAGAATAAAAATGTTTAAAATTATTTCCTGAATTTAAAACTTGAGGCGTTATAGTGTTAGTGTTCTACCAGTGTAGGTTTGTTCCTTGTTACAGGCTGGTTTTCCGTGGCCCAGGCTTAGGCCAATGGCATATGGAACCCTTCCTGTGTAACTGTTACCTTTAGGCTTTCAGTGTTGCTGCTTAAGGCACTTTTGGGGAAAGCTCTTACTACACAGTTCCACTGCCACGATGTTCCAGACAGAAATTCCAATTCCCTTAAGGTTCCCTGAGCTTCCAGATGCCCCTTCCCTTCAGAGATTTGAGAGTCTGCTCCCGCCAGCAGGCATCTTGGAGGGCCGTGGGGCCATTCCAAGCAGTGGTTCTCCTAGCTTGTCTAGAATAATGGTTGGACTTAAAGTCGACCTCAGTGAGTTGTCTTTGATCCCTTACTTCTTGCTGGGGCATCTTCCTGAGGCAACAGATTCAGGGCAATAAAGGGCTCGCTCTCAAGTGGGGTTTATTGACCTTGAGGCAGCAAGCTCTACAGAGCCTTCTTTTGTGCTTTCTAGATGGGACTTAGCAGCTTCATACTCAGGAATTGCCCCCTTGCATGAATCCTGTCCAATTGGGATAGAGTTGACACAGAGGCTAGACAAACAAAAGCTGATACACTATGCAACTTTATTTGAGAAAGGAGAATGGTGGCCAGAGAATGGTACACTTTCCCTTCTAACCCTGATTCACCTGGAACAGTTTTGTAAAGTGATTGGAAAGTGGGCCGAAATGCCAGAAGTTACAGCATTTCTCCTTTTGAGGAGCAGTAGAGACCTTCATCCCCAGTGCACCCAGGAACCCCCTAAGGCAGGCATCCTCAAACTGTGGCCCGTGGGGCACATGTGGCCTGACGACATTTATCCCACCCTCAGGGTGTTTTTGCTGCCTCTGCATGTCCTACTTAGTAGCCGATTCGTGCAATGTGCATAGGAATTTGTTCATAGTTTGGTTTTTTTAACTATAGTCTGGTGCTCCAACGGTCTGAGGGACAGTGAACTGGCCCCCTGTGTAAACAGTTTGAGGACCCCTGCCCTAAGGGATCCTGGACTTAGGGGTTACTAATCTCCCAGCCCTGAAACATCCCTGAACATTCTACCCGTTGTAGGAGGCACCATGGGAATTTGGTCTCTGGGTAATTTACAAGTCTTTTATTCAATTTGAAGCCAAGAAAATTAAAAATGACTCAGACACTTACTTTCTTTTGATCCCTGTTGACTCCCGCTGTAGTATTCCAATATTACAATTTAACGCTATAACGCATGACCTTTTCATTCCATTCAATTAAATGTGTGTGTATAGATAGATAGATAGATAACTATGAAAGTAATTAATGAAAACAAAATTTGTTTGACCAAAGTTAATAATTGAGGGATAATAGGATTAAATAGAAGCATGGTTCTTAGCAGAGGGTCCAAACATTAGGATCATAAATGAAACAGTGATCTCAGTGCACCCAGTAGTTCCCAAACCCTGTACCCTCATTGGGGAAATTGTGGATGCTTTTACTCCCGTGCCTATACTTAGAACGAACAAACACACATGCCTGATAATCCTAAGATTTTTTTTGTTTCCTGTGACACTCACCTAATTTCAAGGGCACTGCCACCTCACAAGCCTAGCCTTGTCTCAGTTAAACTGTTCACCCTCTTGTCCGTTTGTTTGTTTTTCCAGAAGTTCTCAAGTTACCAAGCCCTCTGAACCAAGTGTGCCACCTCTAGGACCACCATCTCCTGGACCACCTCAACCTTATCCATCCTAGACCTGAATGGACAACCCCTCCCAGCAGAGTAGAAAGGGTATGGACCCAAAGCCCCACTTCACCCTTTTGCCAGCAGGAAGGACCTAAAGATGTCGTCGCCTTGTACCCCAAAGATTTGGGTCCATATCTCTTCAGGGTGTAAATTTTAGGTAGCTAGCATAGGGACTAGGTTGTCCATGATACATGCTCAGAGGGCCAAGCTAGCCACCCAGGAAAGAGTGGCACACCGAGCGTGCTCAGAGGTCCAGGTTTCCAGTCAGGAAGGCCAGGTACACCTGGGTGGGTGCTGCACCCACATTGACCCACCTAGGCCAAGTAAATTCAATTCAGCCACTGGGGTCCACCAGGGTTGCCTACCATGCCTCCCTATCTCTCCTAAAACACAATTGGATCACAAACCTGGCTTTGGCGTGAATTCTTTCTCATGCAGAGCCAAGGACCAAGGTATATCTGTCCACAGAGAGAAAAACCTAGGAAAGCTCTTTGGAGGCAGCAGCACTGCACATGAGTGGCTATTGGATACTGTTTAGATGCATGGCTTTCTATTTGGAACTTTTTTTTGTCTCACCTGAATGGAAAGGAAGAGGTAATACTTCTGGATCACACAGTATCCATGTCCACAAATGAGCTGCTCATTCCACAGTCCTGGCAGTGCCTTTTGAAAACCCTCTGCTTTAGAATGTCACTCCTTGAAGATGGCAGTGGGAGTGACTGGGGCCAAGTATGCTGCCTCTTACTCCCAGTTGCAGGTTTCTGGATGCTGATTGTATCTCTTACAGCATCAATTAGTGGGCTTGTTGTCTGCCTCAGGCTTTGTTCACAGAGATCCTCCAGCTAGGTGGTGGTGTGTGCGCATAAGCAGAGGCTTCCTGCCAATCCCCCATGAGTAGTAGAGCTCCCATGGTGTGGACTCCATGAAAGCCGTGCTCCAGCCAGCAGGATTACAAAGGAGGGTGGGCCCGGCAGGACAGGAGGGCCATTGCCCCTATGGAATGACCTCAGAACCCCGCCTCCCTCCCTGTCCAGCTCCTGGGACTATGGGCCCTAAGCTTCATGCCTGACTCAGGAATAGACACAGGGTGAGGCAACTCCAGGAGGTGATTTTGCTGATCTAATCCAGCCTGAGATCATCCTTGCATGTGCCCTCTGTCCAGACCTTTTTTTAAATTGTTCATGCAACACTAACCACAATGCATATATACATCGGTTGTGTAAAGCACATTTGTACATTCATTGCCCTCATTATTCTCAAAATATCCACTCTCCACCCCACCCAAGCCCCTGGCCTCAGCTCCTCATTTTTCCCCCTCCATTCGAGCTACCCTTGATAATTTACTAATTATTTTCTCATATCTTGCACTGTCTGATGTTCCTTCACCCACTTTTCTGTTGAGGTTAAATGTAGATCCCTGTATACGGTTTCCGTTTTCCAACCTACCCTCCCTCCACCCTTCCCGAGTCTGCACTCATAACACTGGTCCTCAAGGGCTCATCCACCCTGGATTCCCCATGTTTCCTGTTCCTATCTGTCCAAGTGTACATTCTCTAGTCTAGCCTGATTTGTAAATTAGAATTGGGATCATGATAGTGGGAGATAGGAAACATGTAGGAACTAGGGGAAAGCTGTGTTTCATCGTTATTATCTGGTACCTGTCTTGGTTTATCTCCTCCCTGACACCCTTCTGTTAGGGATGTCCAGAGGACTGTAAATGGGCTTTGTGTCTGTACCCAGCACTCCCCGCTCATTCGCAATGATAAGATTTTTTTTGTTCTGATGATGCCTGCTACCAAATCTTTTCAAAACCTCATGATCACACAAGCTGGTGTGCTTCTTCCATGTGGGCTTTGTTTCTTCTGAGCTAGATGGGCGCTTGTTTTCCTTAAAGCCTTTAAGACCTCACATGCTATATATTTGATAGCTGGGCACCATTAGCTTTCTTCACCACATTTGCTTATGTACCTGCTTTGTGTTCAGTGATCGTGTAGGGAAGGTGAGCATCATAGAATGCCAATTTAATAGAACAGTATTTTTGCAACGAGGGAGTCCTTGAGCAGTGGCCCAATGTCCATCTGCTACCTTAATACGAAACCTATAAATATAGGGACATAGATCTATTTCCCCATGCTCATATATTTAAATATGTACATGCCTTTTTTTAAACCTCTATAATTGACCCTTGCTTCCTAGCTTGCTTTTCTATTCCCTTTGATTTGCCTCTTGGGCCCACTGCCATGCTCACTTTTCATTTGTGCTTCAGTAATTCAGTAATTCCTCTTGGTTCCATTGGTTCCATTTCCCTTGATCACTCCCTACCAGGCCTCCTACATCCCCCTCACCACCGATTTGCATCACCTGTTCTTCCCTTTTCTCTGGGTTTCTTAACACCACTACCTTTCCCCACACCTCCCTCTCTCCCATGTCTCCCCAGAAGTGTTGGTCCTGTTTTCTCTCCTCCAGATTGTTCGTCCAGCCTATCTTATTTAGACAGACCTGTAGATGTAATAACATACACAAAACAAGACAGAGCAAAACCAAGCACTAAAAGCAACAAAACAACCAAAATCCAATGACAATGAATGAAAACAACTCAACAAGAAAGAAGTGGCTCATCGTTAGTTCAAGGTCGGTTTGTTGGCCTTTAAGAGTGTTTTCCAGTCCAGTCTGTTGGTGTACCAAGTACTGGCCTCAAAGTCATCCTTTGGCATTCCCTGGGGACCTTGATGCTTCGTTTTCTTGCTCTTCTGCTGTACCCCCTTAGTGTTATGCCTCGGTGTGGCAGGATTAGTTGGGGCGCATTTCCCACACTGTGTCTTCAGTGTTGTCCCCTCTAAGGCTATGGGTCTTTGAGGGGTGTCTTGTCTCATCGTGGGGCTGGCCATGTGGTCTTCTATGTGGACTGGATTCTCTGAGTGGGAACATCATCCTCAAGTCCTGGTGTGCCAGGATGTGCTCCACATTCCCCTCCTCCCCCTTCATCTGCTCCATGTGCTCCGATCAGATATGTCCCTCTCTCAGAGCTGCAGATTCACTGCCACCTTCTGAAATAAAATATTTGGCATGGGAAGGTGAGTTGGGTGGGAGGATCTGCTCAGATCATTTGATGGTTCAGGATAGATTGACTGTTCGGCTGGGGACAGGTATGTGGGGCTTAGGGCTCTGGCTCCCAACACTGGTTGTGAATATGTCTTTGTTGTTAACCAGTTGTGTGCCTGTGGGTCAACACCTGTGTCTTTTTGAGTGAGTTTTCTCATCTGCAGAGTAAAGGTAATCCATTATCCAGACTCCCATGTCACCAATTGATTGAGAGGCACTAACCAGAGCCTGATTGAAATAGTGTGTACCTGTCAGGCGTGTTCTAAAAACACCTTAAAAGTCGTAAAAACACTATAAATGCCTTAAAAACCCTAAAACGTCTAAAATATTTCTAAAATGCTAAGACCACCCCTAAAGACCCTCTAAAACATCTTAAGACCATTAAATACATGGTAAAAGGCTTTCTAAAACACCCTAATGCGCCATAAGTCTTAAAAAAAACTCCTTACGTCCCGAAAACATAATAAATGCCCTAATATTATGCAAATGCCTTAAAACGCAAAATAAAGAACACGTGAAGCCCTAAAAACACGCTAAAAGTCTTTTAAAACCCCAAGAACATCCCTACAAAGCAACCCGAAGCACTATAAAACCCTGTAAAAGTCCAACAGCCTAATAGACATGAATTCACCATGAAAGCAAAAAATAATCCAACAAAACCCTAAAGCCCTGAAAACCAAAACCTAATCCCCCCAAACACTCTAATGCCTTAAGAAGCACCCTAAAATTTTAACAAAACACTAAAAGCCATAAAAACACATATAAGCCTAATAAACACCCTTAAACACTAAAATCACCCTAAAAGCCTTAAAATGTCTGAAAAGCCATAATATTCCCTAAAATTCAAATAACACTCTGAAGCCACAAATAACACACTAAATGCCTCCCAAAACATGTGGAACTTCCAAATCATATCCCTAGAAGATTCCCAAACCATGAACTTCCAAAACCACATAAATGCCCTGAAGACAACATGAAAGCCCCAACAAAACATAAAATGCTGGGGAAAAACACATAAAATATTTTAAAATACCCTAAAATCTCTAAGAAACCCTGTAAGATCACTAAAAACACCCCTACCTGCTAAAAAATACCTATACACTCCAAAAAATCACCCCTAAATCCCTTAAAAACTCCCTTAAACCTTATAAAACACCCTTAAAGCCCAAACCACCCTAATGCGCAAAAAAATTAAATGACCCCAAATGACCTTAAAGCCCTAAAAATCACATGCCACAAAAAAATCCTAAATGACCCCAAAATTCCAACTCAAAGCCAGCCTACAAGTCTTTTATGAGAACAGTTTTATCTTTCTACCAAGGAGAAGTTTGTAGGTTCAACCCCTGACCTATGCCCTTACCATATGAAGTTAGTAATCAGTGGTTTTGCAATTCTTTGAAGAAAGATGAGGGTAATTTTATCAGGAGTGAATTAAACTTGTCTAGTGCCTTGAGTAGAACTGATAACTGTACTACATTGAGTCGTCTGGTCAAGGAGCATGGGATATTATCCCATTTGCTGAGGTCACACTTGATTTCTTGTAATTTCTGTAGTTTTCCTCACATAAATCTGTTGTTTTTTTATTCAAGTATAGATATAGATATTTTCATTTACGCTTGGCTATTGTAAATGGTACTACCTGAAAATGTGTATTTCATTAATTATTATTTCTTTTTTTTTTTTTTAAATTTTAACAATTTATTGGGGCTCATACAATTCTTTTCACAGTTCATATATATACATACATCAATTGTATAAAGCACATCTGTACAGTTTTTGCCCTAATCATTTTTTTCTCTTTTCTTCTTTTACATTTTATTAGGGACTCATACAACTCTTACCACAATCCACACATATACATACATCAACTGTATAAAGCACATCCATACATTCCCTGCCCCAATCATTCTCAAGGCATTTGCTCTCCACTTAAGCCCCTTGCATCAGGTCCTCTTTTTTTTCCCCTCCTCCCTCCCCCTTCCCCCCTCCCTCATATGCCCTTGGTAATTTATACATCGTTGTTTTGTCATATCTTGCCCTATCCGGAGTCTCCCTTCCCCCTTCTCTGCTGTCCCTCTCCCAGGGAAGAGGTCACATGTGGATCCTTGTAATCAGTTCCCCCTTTCCAACCCACTCGCCCTCCACTCTCCCAGCATCGTCCCTCACACCTTGGTCCTGAAGGTATCACCCACCCTGGATTCCCTGTACCTCCAACCCTCATATGCACCAGTGTACAGCCTCTGTCCTATCCAGCCCTGCAAGGTAGAATTCGGATCATGGTAGTTGGGGGGAGGAAGCATCCAGGATCCGGGGGAAAGCTGTGTTCTTCATCGATACTACCTCACACCCTAATTAACCCATCTCCTCTCCTAAACCCCTCTATGAGGGGATCTCCGTTGGTCGACACTTGGGCCTTGGGTCTCCACTCTGCACTTCCCCCTTCATTTAATATGATATATATATACATATATATACATACATATATACATATACACATATATACACATACATACACACACTTATATCTTTTTTTTTGCATGATGCCTTATACCTGGTCCCTTGGGCACCTCGTGATCGCACTGGCCGGTGTGCTTCTTCCATGTGGGCTTATTTGCTTCTGAGCTAGATGGCCGCTTGTTCACCTTCAAGCCTTTAAGACCCCAGACACTATCTCTTTTGATAGCCGGGCACCATCAGCTTTCTTCACCACATTTGCTTATTCACCCATTTGTCTTCAGCGATCCTATCATGGAGGTGTGCAGTCAATGATATGATTTTTTGTTCTTTGATGCCTGGTAACTGATCCCTTTGGGACCACTCGCTCACTCAGGCTGGTGTGTTCTTCCATGTGGACTTTGTTGCTTCTGAGCTAGATGGCTGCTTGTTTATCTTCAAGCCTTTAAGACCCCAGTCACTATCTCTTTTGATAGCCGGGCACCATCAGCTTTCTTCACCACATTTACTTGTTCACTCACTTTGGCTCCAGCCGTTGTGTCGGGAGAGTGAGCATCATAGAGTTCCAATTTAATAAAAGAAGGTATTCATGCATTGAGGGAGTGTTTGAGTAGAGGCCCAAGGTCCTTCCGCCACCTTAATACTTGACCTATAAATATAGACACATAGATCTATTTCCCCATCCTCCTATATATATTTGCATGTACATGTCTTTGTCTAGACCTCTATGAATGCCCTTTGACTCCTAGCTCTTTCCTCCATCTCCCTTGACTTTCCTCCTGCCCTACTACCATGCTTCATCGCCACCTGGGCTAGAGTATACCTCTTCTCTAAGCAACCTTACCCTTGATCATTTCCCACAAGGCCTGCCACTCCCCCTTCTCTACCATTTGGGGTCCCATGTTTTTCCCTTGTCCCTGGGTTTGTTAACACCACTTCCTTACCCCCCCTTTACCCCCCCACCCCAAGTCCCCCCAAAACTGTCGGTCCCGTTGTTTTTCCTCCAGATAGTTCATCCAGCCTGTCCTATTCAGACAGACCTGTGGAGTCACTAACATGCACGAAAACTAGACAGAGGAAAACAAAGCAACAGTATACAACCAGACAACAAAACAACAAAAACAAACCACTGACAAAGAACAGAATAAAACAGTTCACAAGAGAAAAGCTTGTAGTTAGTTCAGGGATCGTTTGCTGGCCCTTAGGAGCGTTTTCCAGTCCAGTCTGTTGGGGCACCACGCCCTGGTAATTATTATTTCTTGATCTATTTCTTCATCCTTCGAAATATTATCAGTTTGTTGTGGTAGATAAACATTAGGACTTTGCATAACTTAGAAATATTACATTTCACAGAAAAATCATATTAATTATGTCGACAGAGCTATAAAAGGAATGTTGCCCTGAATATCTTCAGATATGACAGCTGTTTCATTGAGAAATTAAGCCAGACAGACACAATGTGATGTACATTTTGTTATTTTCATGTGGGTTCCTTCACTCTTCCAAAAAAATTAGTTTCATGAGCCCCTTGGGGAATGAGTTTGAGTTCAGATCAGATGTCTATTTATATATTTGAGTCCTGAAGCCCATTTGATGGACTGTTCTGTTGCTTCCAAAGTAGTCAGTCACTTCCCCACCAATTAGAGAATTTGTCCGAAGCAAAAGTAAAAGTGTGGCGTACGACATTTGACTGCACACCATCTAGAATCACACTCTCATTTGGTGTTGGCAGTTTTACTTGTATTTCAATTGTAAACTACACTTCAGAGTTCAGGCTAGTGAAAACGTTTCAGTGGAAAAAATTTGCACACAACTACGTGCAGTTTGTGATTCTGTTGTTCCCAAGCAAGGCTATGAGGACAAAGATGCACAAGCATGGGGGGCACTGCAGACAATGTGTGAAAGTTTCCAGGAGCTCAGGGGTGGACAGCGGCTGCTAATTCTCCCGTGCTGGCAGTGAGCTATGTGGGAGGGCTTTGTGTGAGGTCCCTGTGGGGTCTCTGAGAAGTCTCCATAAAGGATGCTGAGAACTTCATATGAAGTCTCTGTGCGAGGCCTCTGAGTCTCTCTGGAAGTCTCCAAGGAAGTATGTGTGTGAGGTTTCTCTCTCGGGTATGTGTGAGTGTCCTTGTGAGATGTCTGCTGAATTGTGGGGGGTGGGGGGCAGTTGTTTCGCTGAGGTCTCTGCAGGTCTGAGTGGGCTTCCCTTTGTTTGACCTCACAGCACCATATAAGAGGACCTGGTGGCAGGGGAAAGGGAAGGGGCTTGGTCCATGCACCCCTTGCTGTTCTTTCAGGGTCTTCTCTCCATCTCCGTGCACTTACCTAGCACGAACGGTAGGGTTCAGCAGCGGGGAGTCCGGTGTCCAGCTCTTCACTCTCTCTAGGAACACACCCAAGCTACCTGCTACCCAAGAGGCCCCAGATCCAGGCTCTGCAGATCCAGAATCTGATTTTTTACTGCCACAGTCACTCCAGAGGCTGCCTTGGCACAATCAGGACTCCAGAAACAACATCATGCTGCTGTACCAGCAGTCTCTGGGGCCTATGTCCACTTCCCTCCTCCACCACTGGTGTCAGTCCCCACCCACCCCACACACACACTTGGTGTCCTGACTGAGGCATGGAGGTCAAGGCTCAGTGGATGTCTTCCTCGCCATCCTTTACTGTTTAGTTCAGTAAACAGTAAACCCTGGCCCACCAGGGGTGTTCTTTTAAGCACATGAGAATTTACTCAAGCGGATCAACTAATCATATTTTGGGGGGCCCTCCTGCCTTCTTCTATAATCTGGTGCCCAGGAAATAAAACCCTGTGTTAGAAGCACAGAGGAAACACTGACCACTATTGAACTGGTTTCCCTTATCAAGACAGGTGATGTCTAATCTCCGTGCACATCCTGATTTCCCAGGAGTCTCTAGGGGAAGGGAAGGCTGCTCCCAGTTGTGACTTTCTTTGCAGCACTCAGTCCTTAGAAGCCACTCTCTCCGGAGAACATTCCTAGAGCACGTGCACGCGTGTGTGTGTGTGTGTGTGCGTGTGTGTGAAGATCACCAGCCTGGGGTCATGTTTCCTGAGAACATTCCTAGAGTGTGCGCGTGAGTGTGTGTGTGAAAACCACCAGCCTGGGATCATGTTTCCTGAGAACATTCCTAGAGCGTGTGTGTGTGTGTGCGTGTGTGTGTGTGTGTGTGTGTGTGTGTGTGTGTGAAGACCACCAGCCTGGGGTCATGTTTGCTGAGAACATTCCTAGAGCATGTATGTGTGTGTGTGCGCACGCGTGTGTGTGCATGTGAAGACCACCAGCCTGGGGTCATGTTTCGTGAGAACATTCCTAGAGCGCGGACGCGTGTGTGTATGCATGTGTGAAGCCCAAAAGCCTGGGGTCATGTTTCCTGAGTCCTGGCACTCTGTTATTGACTCATCCCCACTCTACCCCACCCTGGCTATCAACTCATCCTTCCCCCAGTCAGGAGATGGAAATCAAGTAAAATAACAGTTTGTCGCCCCACTAAAGATAGTATTGAGAAAGTAACCTTCCCTGCTTGAAAGCTGTGCCTTTGCTATCCAACCCAGTGCTCTCTGTAGGAGATAAAGTTCTGCTGTGGGGGCAGCTAGCTAAAGCTGGGGTGAAGCACCTGGCCGATTCCCCTTTGTAAGCCTGTGTTAGCTCCGCTTGTGTCTTGCGTCATTTCTGGGGATCCTCATGCTCTTTGGCCCCCTTTGCTACGTCCAACGCTTCATATTCTTCTTCACTGTATCCTTCCCTACCCTGTGTCCATGGTGCCTAACCATTAGTGGTTATTACACAGACGCTCATCCTGTACCACTCAGCCTAAGCTGTTGCTCCTTCTCCGGGTTTATATACAGAGGAAGGCATGTGAGCTGTGAACCGGATTTTCCCTTGGTGCAGTGGGTGAGCAGAGTCCCCCGCTGCAGCCTCCCTAGCAGTTCCCACCCACATGTGTCAGACCTGGGACTTCCATCCTGGAGGTTACCCTAGGCTGGGAGAGAGGCAAAGGTAGCAAAATATGTCATTTCACATTTTGTGACAGGTGTATTGAGGCGGAACCTCCATGCCAAACTTGGCAGCCTTCATCAAATGCACATGTGGGACTTAGACAGGCCGCCACATGTCTCATGCCTGCTTGGTACCATGAGACGCTACTTTGGTCTAAACCTCTTCTGGACCCTCGATGGAATTTCTTGGCTGGATTGCGCCTCTCAAAACCTATCAACTGCAGCCACATAACGTTGAAGACAAAGTAATGGCACCAGGGAACATTCTTCACTGTGTTGGGACCTTCTGAGGTTTTCACAGTAGGGGTGTTACCATAAATCATAAGAGGTGCAAAATGAAGAACTTGGGATGGAAGTGGGTGGGAAACACTGCTGAAAACCTCCTCCAGAGCCCTGCCCTTTGAGAAGTCAGAGCTAGCACTCAGAGAAGGAGACGCAGTATCTAACATAGTTAAAGGTATATTATGCCAACCTCATCAATGAACTCATGTGGGGTTAATTGAAGGGCAGGGAGATCAATGGCTCTGTGAGCCTAGCCTTTCTGGTCTCTTGCTCTCTGATAGTGCCACCAGGGTGGATATGCATTTGTTAGGTCCCTAAAGCAGCTGGAAAGACTCATTTCCTGGGAGATCCCTGAGGAGAAGCCACATGGACCTACCCTGTTGCAGCCCTGGTTTCTGCAGCAGCCTCATGGAGAACCTGCCAGCGCACGGACTACAATTTCCTCCTGCAGTCATTGTCTCCCCGTGTGTTTTTGGATTGTGAGGAGGACTTTGTAGATTGGTGTCAGACACATGGGATACTATTGGACTGGTGGTCTTAGATTGAACTGGGTTGGGAGGCTTTTCAATGTTCACTTAACCTTTATATAAAACTCATAAAATATGAGTGTATGAATTTTGTTTCTCTAGTCTACACAGACTAACACACATGACACCCCCTTTAGATCCCGCCATGCAGCACAGAAGTCACACTTTAATGTAGGAGGGGGAAAATCTCTATTATGGAACAATGAATATCATGGCTGAGAGAAGCCATTAGCCTGTGCAGAACAGGCTAAAGTGGCTGGCATGGATACTTTCCTACTAATCAGAGCAGAAGAAGCGTCTTCTAATTTGCCAGATAAGACATATTCTCGAAGACAGTGACGTGGGCAGTGGTAAGGGTAACTGGAGTAAGCCCACCTCCTCTGCCTCTGCTGCTGCAAGCTGACTGGGCACACAAACACCCTGGGGGGCAATGCCTGAGTGTGGCTTCTGATATTGAATCCCCTGAACGGACAGAAATTTGTGAATACATCCCTGATACAGGTGCTCTTGGTGGGAAGGCTCTGGCAGTCAGGTATCGCCTGGTGGAGGCAGGGTCTCACACTTGCCACTCTCCTGTGTTCTACAAAGAAAGGAGCCCTGCAGCTGGAGGAACATCCATTAACTGAGGCCTGCGCTTCTTTTCGTGGACATAACGTTGACGCAAGATACTCCTGATGACAGCCTGGTGTCCCCTCTAGGACTTGGCCAACATCTGTCGTGAGCACCTGAGCCTCCGTGACCTTGTTAGGAGACACTGGTTGTCTTTGAAGGGGCCCAAGGCTGTGACCACAGGGTAATACGGGCTTTCCGTTTTGCAAAGGATCACCGTGTCCTGTAGATTTTTTGCTGGAGCAAATCCACTGGACAAAGTGCTTCCTCCATTTTTTGCTGTGGCCCTCAGCAGGAAGCTGTCCCTTCTCTGGTGGGAGCTGTGAGGACTTGATCTCAAGGCACTCAGCCAATGCCTTGTCTTGCACAGGCTGGCTTAACCCACAGACTTGGGAGATGCCTCTTCCCGCTAATCCTTTTCCATGCTCTTCTGGATTGGGCCATTTATGAGTCTCCCTCTTGTCAGTGGGAACAGCATCCTTCCTTCTCCTTGTCGAGGGGTCCTGAAGGTTGGGGCTTTTGAGCTTCTGCTGCCCCATGTAACTTGCTCTAGCCACCACGAAGCCACTTGGCCCTTGACATATTGGCTTATCCCCAGTGAACAAATGCTGGGGGCGGCAATGGACCACCTGAGAAGGCAAAACATTGGTGGCAGTGAGCACATCAGTGGTGCAGTCCTGAAGGAGCCCGTCAACAGGACAGCATGGAGAACCATCCTCTGCCTCTACCTCCACCTGGAGCTTAATCTCACTGCACACTCGTGCTGTAAGGCTTGGCTTTTCAGGAACTGGAGCACACTTTCCAGGTAGCAGGAAACTTTTACTACATCCTAGAGCCTCGAAGTACCCCCGGGTCCACATCATTGGTTTGAGATTTTGCCAGCACACTGGTTTTGAAAGTGTCTCTATCGTCTAGCTCTATTGAAGAGGACTTCTTGACCACCACCAACCCTGTCTCTTTGGCTCTTGAAGATGGACATTCAGAGTTCACTTCCAATCTGGGGCCTCCTGGGGCACAACTAGCACCCTCTTTCCTTGACCCCTTGCTGGTCAGTACTGGATTTGAGGTTTGCTCTAGGCTCTCTCTCTCTGGACACTTTCATTCTGGAAGGTTCTGCCAAGGATACTGGGCATGAAGGCTGGAAACGGCTGCCTGAGGGCCAATGAGCATCCACTGTCATTATCAAGTGGGGGGTAGGCTGGGGTTCCCTGAACAGGCTCCTCTGTAGGGGAGCAATCAGCAAAAGGACTCTCCA
Organism: Tenrec ecaudatus; assembly: GCF_050624435.1. NCBI lineage: Eukaryota > Metazoa > Chordata > Mammalia > Afrosoricida > Tenrecidae > Tenrec > Tenrec ecaudatus. The sequence goes on from NW_027458087.1 coordinate 57,149, forward strand.
GGGTAGGGCTTGATTTCTTTGTGGTCACTCTCTCTCCCCAGTCTGCCTGACAGGGTTCTCCCAGGACCTTGGCAGCCTCAGTTACTAGGTTAGTTCAATACTTAGGGGTGGCTAAGCAGGTGGACTTTGGAAAGGACATTGCGTTGTCTTTTCTTGTCCTACAGAGGTTTGTGGGCTCAAGGACTTTGAGGGGCATGCACCACCTCTGCCTCATTTGGAGCCTTACGATATGCGAGTCCAGCACCTGTTGAGTGCCCGGGCTGAAAAAGGAAAGGCTCTGCGTTGTGTTCAGATCTTCCAGCTCTCCCCAGGAGGCCACATTGACAACATGTGGGTGGGTCAGGGAAATAGACAAAGCGTGCGTGGTCGCAAGACATGAACGGCAAACAATGCCAGGGATCTGATCCTTTCTAATCTGCTCCACCTTCCTGCACATGTGGACATTCAGGGTGTTTTCCAGTAGGATTTTATTTGGACCCCTTAGGGTGTAAGTTCCTGCGTTAATCCCCTTGTGTATCCTCAAATCACTTAACTCCTTTGAGTCGGCTCCCGGAGTTCCTTTTGGGCAGTAGTTTCCTGATCTACAGAGAGATAGATTACATTTGGATATTTTCCTCAAGTAATTCCCTTGTCCATTGACCGAGTTGTTCCTCAGCTGGACACCGGCTCTGCAGCACGCAAGCGACGGTCCAGGGTGTGTGCATCTTCCTGGGGACACCGTCTTCATTACATTCTTCCCCTGCTTGTCTCCAGGTGTTGAGCAGGAGCATTCGGGCTGCTTCATATCCAGACAAGTCCCTGGCCATTTTTCCTGAGGCTGCTTTAGTGTCAGAGACTCAAGAGTCCCATTGCCGAGGGGCCCCTGCAATTGAGGGAAGTTCTCTTGGCGGTGGAGCTCCGATTGCTTCAAGCAGTCAGGAAGCTTGGGTTCTGTCTTTGGGGTCTGGACCTTCTGATTGTCCTGGGGATGAGTGGGTTTGCGAAGACAAAAAGCTTCCTGGGGTGGTGGTATCATAAAGGGTAAAGAACTCTCACTTTCCTGTTGTTTCTTTAAAAAATGGCTTTCCAGCTGTTGAAGTGAATTTGGAATGCGTGATTGGGACTTAGTGTGGACGGTAAGACAGGATTCATCACAGGGACTCTTGTGAGGAGGAGGAAAAGGTACTGCGAGTGGGCCACGGGGCTGTGGACCGGGCGGAGTCAGGACTGTAGCCGGCGGTGGGGCCTGGGCTTGGCATGCAGTTGGAAGTAAAAGTTGGAATCGGCCTTCAGTGTAGGGCAAGGAGTGACGTTGCAACTAGAGTGGGTACTCTTTAGCTTGCATTTGAGCTGGTAAGGCATTAGGAATTTCATTAAATAAGACAGTGGGAAACTCTAGGGTGGATCCAGAGACCCTGAGAGCAGCTGCCAGAGACTCGCTGTGCAGAAAAGGTAGACCCCAGAAAAACTCACTGAATTTTTGTGGAAAATGCTTCTGAGCGCTGGGTATCTGCTCTGCTTTGATGCTGGCATTCCAGAAGGGCTGGGGAGGTGCAGTGATCTGCTCCCCATCGAGTGCCTTCAACATATTTAAGGCCTGCAGATGGTATTCTGATACACCCTTTCCTTTTTCTTCCCAAATATTCCATTTCTCTGCCTTTGTGATTTCTATTTCCAGCAGCTTGTGGACATTGGGGTTGAGCAAGGTGGGCCTCCCTACTTCCCCCTGCCTCTTTGTGGGTCCTTCCCGAAAGGTGTCTTCTTGGGGGTGCCAGGTAGAGTGCTCTTTCAGAGACCCAAAGTATTCCAAGGAGGGAAGCTGTAAGTTCTTGGCAGCTGCCCAACACTGGGGTGGGGAGGCAGTAGGGAGGCCTGTGGGATCCTGACTTGTGATGGCTGCCATGGCAGGTGTGGAGCAGCGGTTGTGTGGAGATGGGCTCTGCCTGGGCCTTGCCAACAAGTCATTCTGAGAATGAGTCCCTGTGGGGTGCGGGGCTGGTGAGTCCCAGAGAGTGCTTGGAGGCTGCAGGTAGGCCTTTGAATCCGGGGGTTTGGCACTGGGTGAGGGAAGAGCCAGTGGTGTGGGTGAAAGACTGTCAGGTTCATGGGAATGTGCGCAGTCTGGTGATTGACTCAAGGCGGGTAAGACATGAGAAGTTGAGATGCACATCTGGGCCCGTGGAAGGGTGGAGTTCTGAGACCTAGGTGTCCGGAATGGATGAGCCGCAGAACCGTGTGGGGCGCGCGTACCGACGTGGACTTCAGCCGTACCTCTATTTCGCCAGCTACCAGAGAGGGCTTGAGCTTTCTGTTGACCAAAGCTGCCAGTGTCAAGTGGGTTTCCCAAGTGGCTGCAGGAGACAGAAGGACCAGATTACAGCCAGGACTGAAGGGGCAAGAGACCTAGCAGGCTAGCAAGGGTCGGTGCAAGCTCAGCCCCTCCCCAAGCCTTGATGGCCTGCTCTTCCTGCCCCACCCCACTGCCCGGGACTCCTGTCATTCTCTGCCCATCCCTGAAAGTGTCCCCCAAACCAGCGCATCCCAGCTGCTCTGCAGCCCGAGGCCACACAGGCACCCTGGTTGGAAGATGCACCCCGCGGTGAAGCAGGAAGGTTACTTACTTCTGCCTAAGACGCAAACGCAGGTTCTGAGCGCCATATAGTTCTTGCAGGAAGCTTCGGAAAACTGGAAATCAAGAGAACCGTTATGGTGCAGCCCTCCCAGAGGACCGAAAGGAATGTCACACGGGCTGTGCACTTAGGACGTTGGACTCTCCAGAGCTCAAGGTCAAATGATAGCTTACTCCCACGGGCAGGAGGTGCTTTGGCATTTCAAGGAGCATCGGTTTCCAATATTGTCTGTGGGGTCTCAGTGAGCAATCTGAACCTTGGCAAAGTTACACAGCTTATCGCAGTTACCCCTCAATGTTCCACCTCCAAATCCACCAGAATCTGCTCCTGACACCCCCACTGCCCCCTACTGGGTCCTACCTTGGCCAGCCTTCATCCCATCCTAGGCCCCTCCTGTACATCTGGGAAATATCTGGGTTCTGTTTCCATCCACAGTATCCTTTTGTTCAGGATTATTACCTGAGAGAGACGGGCTGTTGCCACTGGCATCCTGCAGAGGAGGGGACAGGAGAGCTTACAGAGCTTGGTTGAATGGGCAGAACCTTACCTTTCAGAGCGTCACCTTTGTCCCTTGACCTGCTGCTTCTCCTTGTCTCCACCTGAGGCTGGGGCACAAGAGAGGAGTCAGGCTGGAATCCAATCCTGCATCTGTTCTTTGTGACAAACTGCAGGCATTTACTGGTGATTAGAAGAATGACAATCTCCATGGAATGACTAAAGCCCAGAAACCAGCTTCTGTGTGAGACCTAGAGTGCATTTCTTCCGTCAGCCTTCCTCTGCTCACGGAGAGCACACACTCTCAGCACTCAGTGTTCTGGTGGGCAAGATTTTGATTATGGAGGCTGAAGCTCTGGGCCAGCCCTTGACCACTTCCTCCCCGGGGTCAGCCATGCTTTCTCAATTAGCCCAGACAGAAAAGGAGCCTTGGCCCAGAGACTGGAGCTCAAGGAAAGAGACTGAGGACCCAGTGATGAGAGCTGCCCTTTGAAATGTCTAGTCATCTAGTCCTTAGCCACTGCGTCACTATATTGGGGATTTTTACCTATTGCCCTCTATAACAACTAGAGATGGGAGGTCTGAGATCTTCAAAGAGAAATATTTTTGAATGCTCATCTTACTGGCAAATGATTTACATATCATACGAGTCAATAGTTCAGTCATTCAATCAGATCAAGGGCAATGGTACAATCAATGATTACCATATCCACCCCCCCCCTCCATGGTTAAATTGCCTTCAAAAGGAGTTGGGTAATCACAGTCAGGTCTAAAGCTCTCTGTCCCCTCTGGCCTCCTTCATTTTTTCGTCTTGAAATCAATCCCCCTTCACTCCCTAGCTTCCCGATGGGGAAGTTCTCTACACTGCTGATCTCACAATCCCTCCCTCTGCCATGAGATCTCTCCACCTGCAACTCTGTCAACCCTTGTGTCCATGATCATGATGCATCCACGCCTCCTGTGCTTCACAAACAGGGAAAGCCAACAGAAATAATGAAAATCAACATAAGCCGGCAAGGATAAAATGATACCAATGCAGTGAACAAAGTCCTAACAGTGAGTAAGGACGCACCAGCCCTCATCAACATTCCAAAGCCAGGGCTGATGGTCTCTTCTTTCTTGAGATTTCCCCTATCAGGAAATTAATTACGAAAGGAAAAATTTATAAAACAAGGAAAAATCAATCTCTCCTATGGCTGGGTTGAGAATTTCTTACCTTTATCCTTTTCCTGGGTGGTCGCACAGGTGGAGTATTTGGAAGGAAGGGGAGGACCAGGAAGAAGCAACCCACTCCATACAGGATGCCCAAGGTCAAAACAGTGAACCAGGTGGGGTATTGGTAGGTCAGCCAGGAAGCACTTTTCTGTTCCAGCAGAAAGAGAATCTCCTCCATCTTCTGGATACAGCGGTTGCACTCAGGCAACTGAGCACTCTGAGTCCCCTCTGCCTTCAAAACCACTTGCATCACAAACCTGGGCCCACATCACTAAAGGGTCACAGTGGGGTGGGAGGTGACAGCAGAACAACACATAATCCCTCCCTCTACCCTCCAGCTCATCACATCCCTCCCCTGCTCTGGTCTTCTCTCTCCCACTGCCTGCTCTGGGCCTCCAAAGTCACCAGCTGCACCTGATGGAATGGAATCTTAGTGCAAGTTCTTATTCATTCCACCTCCCACCTAGGTATTACCTGCTTCCTTGGCAAGTTGCCTGAATCATGACCAATTTCATAGGCTTAGAATATCTGAAGTTGTCTCTGTCCTCAATGAAAACCTTCTCAAGTCATGGTTTTACTTTGTCTTATCCAAGATAGAGAACTTAGGTTTATGTAACATTTATTTAGCTTTATGAATGTTGGATGAAAAGCTTGGAATTTGACTTCTATGACCAGGAGAGTTATTCAAGAGCTGAGGTATATCTCTCCCAGGAGAGAGATCTAACAAATTTTCTGCCAGATGGTACATTTGGGGAGACAAGGAACACTTAAGCATTAATCATTCTTAACAGTGTCCCCTGCAAATCTTCCTTGTGTGTGACTACTGCCCATTTAGGGCTTGCTCTGGGAACACTTGATGGGGTAATAAGCCTTGCAACAATTCAGGCTCAAAGGGCAAGCATCTGGCTGAGCAAAATAAAGAGATAATATGGATTGAGTTGTGTCCTTACCACTACCACTTGAGATATTCCCCCAAAATTCGTTGGAACCCTAACACTGAAGGCTATAATCTGATTTGGTTATGTGAGGGCTCTCTCTGGGAGAAATGTACCTCTGTCCTTGGCTTCACACAAGAACCAATTGACGCAGAAACCTAGTTTGTGATCCAAGTGACTTTATAAAGGATAGAAGAGGCAAATATGCTCGTGGGGGGTGGGGGCGGACTGGACAGCCCACGCGCGCTGGGTTGCATGACAGCTGGTGGGAGGCCCCCACCCATACCCTGTTGGTAGGCATGGCTGACGGTACTGTTTGACCCCATTGACTGAATTAAGCCCACCTGGTCTAGATGGGGGCCCGCCCAGGTTGACCTGCTTCCTGTCACAAGGACCTAAATGTGTGCATCTTTCCAGCCTGAAGCAGCTTTCAACTGTCTGTGATGGGGAGGAGGTTTGGCATGCACAGCGACCACCCTCAGTTCTGCCTCTACTTACCTAACAGGTACACGGCATTTCTTTTCTGTTTTTTAAAACAACAACAAAAAAAATCATTTGTAATCTTTCTATTCCAGCGGTGCTAGGAGCAAGGCAGAGGCAAAACCCAAGAACAGGGTTCTTCTCTGTTGAAGCGCGATAAACTCACGGGGAAGCAAACAAGCATCTTCATCCACGTGAAGTGAATCTGTGAATCAGCAGCTCCCAACTGACCAAAGCACGCACAGAGCAGCCCAGCATCAAGGTCCGTTTCTGTGCACTGCTCCCACTGTGAGGAAGAGCTGCATTAAAAGGGAACTTTTGTAATATTTGAATTTTGAATAGTGGTTTTTGTCAGAAACTGGAAAAAAATCTCAAAGCCTGAAGAAACTCCTTTCTAGTACTGAACATTCAAGGGAGCCTGTAGAAGCCTGAAATGATTGCTAGGTGACCACCTGGATCTGCTTGTTGAGTGAAAGTGGCAGAATAGCAGCAATAGAGCAGCGGGTTCATTCTGACCACTGACACTCGTGGACCTGGTTTACAGGCAGTAGAGAAGAAGATGAGAGCAGGTTGACTCGTTTGAAGTCCATGACCTACTCTGAGGGGACTAGAGTTGTGGAGAATTGGTGATGGGGCCAAGGCCTAAAGGCAATGCGACCAATGGACACTGAGGTGAGGCCAAGAGAGGGAGCCCACATTGACTTGACCCTAACCCGACCAGATGAAGAGAAGAATGTTGAGCCTGTGCACTGGTATATACTGCTGCAGACTGTATAGACGAACTGTCCTGCTTTGACTTTCTTGTGGATGTGGACTTCACAAGGTTCCAACTGGCATGAAGACTCTTTATATTGAAGAATATGATTGTCTCCTCAGAGCACTGGGTTGATGGAAGTAGGCAGTAGAGAAACTGGATAGCCAAAATGGGCCAGATAAAGGCGTGAAGTGGCTAGCTTGCAAGATTTCATAGATACTGGAATATATTCATAGAATTATAGGATTAATATGTGGGTGTACCTTACCTGCAATTGTTAAGCATAGGATATTTTTGTTTCATCACTTACAGAATATTATGTTTAAAGGAGGGTGGCACGGAGTGAAATGTATGCATTTTCATATTATACTGTTAGATACTGATATGATTCTATTATTGTTTTGAAATTATATACGGCTAAAGAATTTTGTGAAAATGTCAAATGGACAAGGGGTGGTCTGTTGTAGTTATACAATCTGGTGTCAATTTGGGACTTGAGAGGATTAAGAGTGAAGGGGTAGACTCTAGTCTCTCTATTGGGTTATGGCCAATGAGGCCTCTTTGTGGGCCTGGCCTTCCCGTCAGGGTTCTGGGAAATCTGGTATTTCCTCCTTGGAGGCAGGAGACTATCTTTCTGCTCATTCCCTGAGAGATGTCCTACTAACAAGACACATGGCACCACACTGATAGAACCCATGCCCTGGGAACTGGAGGAGCCACATGGAGACCCTGCCAAAGCTGAGATGCTTCTACCACCACTGGATGCAGAAGACTTTGCAACTACTGACCTGTGATCTTCCTGCATTTGGGGTCATTGAAGGTGTTTCATGAGTCTGAAGAGAACATTATAGATTGATATCAGACATGGGCTAATATTGGACTTATGGACTTGATCTTGGTTGGGCTGGAATGCTTTCTCAATATACAACTGTTCTTGTATATAAAGGTCTTTCCTATACACATCTGAGTGTGGATTTGTTTCTCTAGTCTACCTGGACTAACACTCATGGATCCCTTTCAGGACTGTAAGTTCTGTTCCCCTGACTGCTGCAAAGTATGTGACAGAGAAGAAAAGGGAGAAGAGTGAACTGTACCCATTTATTGAGGTAAGAAAAGTGATGAAGGAGCATGGCCGGTTCCCCAAACTTCATGAGTGGAAAAATGGGCTCTTGGCACAAAATGACATTCAATCTTCACCAAGAGATTCAGGGCTAAATTGCTGCCCTATCTCTGACCTCAGCTTTTGTTTTATTTTAATTCTCATATAATTCACATATATCATTCAATACTTCAGTCATATTAAGATTTGTGTAATCCTCACCACAATCAGGTTTACATCATTTCCTTCTTTTATATTCATTTTTGTTAGCCCCCCCCTCACTCCCCCAAATCTTCCCTGCCTGTCCCTAGGTGATTGTTAATTCTGTTAGTGTCTCTCTGGATTTACCTCTCCTGGATTTCATATGTATTAAAAAAAAATACAAAACAAAATCAAGAAACAAGTAGAAAAGAAAAACTAACAATGATAAAAGAGAGAAAAACCTCAATCGAACAGAAAGTGAAAAATACTAAAAACTGGAACCAAATTAAAATTAGTCTGAAGAGATCAAATGATCAGGTGTTACATTTGAACTTAACTGTATCTGTTCATGTCCATGGACTGTGGTCAGAGGGAATTCACCCAGCATGTGCATTTGAGTCCTTTTGCAAACTGGGTGTTCCGAACTTAAGCTCTGATTCTTGTTCATACCTGCAGATTGAGATTCTATTATTTATCACCCTGGCATCACACTGGCTGTGCTGCTTGTTCTGGGCGGCCTTAGTTGATATCTCACTTAGATGGCTGCTTATTTTCAGAAAAAAGGTTTAAGTACAAGGCCCTGTTCTTTGTGATGGATGTGCACCAACTGATTTCAGGGTTTTTTTACACCCTATGCTTTCCAGTCAAATATTCACTTGAGGTAATTCAAAACACTCACTTGGCTCGATGACGCCAGAATAGCTCCCCTCCATGCAGTTCCATGGAGCTCAGCATAGTTAGGGCACAGAGATGAAAAGACGATTGAACCATGTACTGAACGTTCAGGTTTTTCCCTGCTTTTGAAAATCTGTTTGCGCTTGTAGAGTAAATGTTTTGTACTTTTTAAGAGTGTAAAAAAAATAGATGGAGGGATTCAGAGAAAATGGCGACCAGATAGGACCCATCTATCTGGAGCTCCTGCTGCCAGACCAGAAAAATAGGAAATTAGGTGAAGGAAACGGGGAGGTGGAGTTCTGAAATTAGAACTAGGGTAACAGGGTTTCTCCTGAACCCCTTCTTTTGTGGGATTTCCACTCACAAAGCAAACCAAGAATGCTTTAAAGCACTATAATTTTGACGAAGTGGCAGGTGCCAGATATGCCCTTGCCTGGAGCAGGGATCCCTGCAGGTGGACGCCCTGAGAGGGGGCAGAATCTCAGACACGAGGGGAACCCCACACTGAGCTCTCCATGCGGTTGGATGCCTTGAGCTCACGGTCAGGGGTTGGTGGTGGGTAGCCATAATTTAGAGTAGAAGAAAAAATATATTATTACCTTAGGAAGATCATGGTGTGGGAGAAAAAGGCAGAAAGTCGGGAGTCCAGGGAGCAAATTTAGTTCCAATTGGCCGACTAGTAAACAACCCCCCTGATAAGCTGCATCTCCCCCTCTGGGGGTCAGCTTGACAGCCACCAAATCTGAGCACATCACAAGTAGAATTTTTTTTAAGGGTGAAACATAAATGATTGGTTTAAAACTCAAACCCAAGTCTGGTTGCTCAGCTCCAAGCACCACATAGGGGAGTCCCTTAACATAAATCAGCATAAGAAGCAACCTAGCTAAGGAATGCCAGAACTCAGCCACAGGGCCTGGCAGCTTTTACCATAACAAAGACCCGCTGTAGCAGTGTCAGCCTTAAACAGCACTGAGCTGTAGCCCAGAGACTGTGGGAGACAATTTCATTCTAGCTGGCCAGAGGGATAAAAAAGAAAATCCTCTGATCTAGGAAGCATCAGCAGTCTAGATAGGACAACAAGCTTCCCTCTCAGTGATTCTACACATAGCTGGGGAGGCCCTGCCGGTCTTGGAGCCCTAGACGGGGCTGAGGGAGCCCCCCAGTGCCCCCTCCCAGCCCCTGCTGCAGTGCTACATGCAGCACAAGGCAGGTACTCCAGCACCCAAGTGACCCCTGGCCACGGGCGCGATCTTGCTTTTGAAGTAATCTCACACAGCATCTGTGGAACCCTACATCAGGGATGGGAAAGTCCATTAACGCATGCCCAGGAGAGCCAGCATAGGAAAGCTGGATTTTCCTGCCCGTGGGCTCCGATGGATGTTGCACCTGGAGCAGCCCACCTGGGCCAGATGATTGCAGTTCAGCCAATGGGATTGACCTGGGGTCCTTCACCAGCCTCCCCGGGAACCCTTGAAAAGGCAGGAACCAGAAGGGAGAGGGGTGGTCTGGTCGTCTTCCTGGGAGGAGAGAGATCCTTGCATGACCTGAGGCAGTCTCTGCCAGGCCCCATGGTCAAAGGAATCCTATGGGTGCCTTGTAAAACCTGAAGCTTCTTTTAACTCTCATTAAATTCACTTGGATCACGAGCCTGGCTTCCGCATGAAATTTTTCTCGCGGGGAGCCAAGGACTGGGGTTGGAATTTAGGCCAGAGAGAGAGACCTTACAAGTCCATGACCCCGTGACCTTGAGGAAGAGTTGGAATTCCTCTGGCCTCAAGGACAGGTGATCAAGTATCATTACCTCCTTACCCACTGCTCTACTTATTCTCACTTTATTCACTAGCCCTTCTAACTTTTCCACCGCACTCAGTTTCAACGTGCTCAGGTTGGTGTTGGGCTTTTATTTACTTGCTTTCTTCTTTATCCCTCTTTTTTCCCCTTTTCCCCTCTTTTTCCTCTTCTCTCCCACTCTCTCTTCTCATATGCCACTAAAGGCTTCCAGGTCACTTCCCTCCGCTTAGGGCAAATCAACCCAAATAGCAGGAGGCACTCCAGCCTGCCCTGTGTGGGAGTGCTGTACACCACACAAGGCACCTGGGACAAACACCTACAGTGCGCTGCACCGTTGAAGAAACCTCCGTCATGCCTCTAAGGTGATCTCGTCAACTAGGGCAATTCTGCCCAGCACCACTGGGTCCCGGCATTAAAAGGGCACACTGACCTGCCATGTTGGAGCAGTGTCTAAACCCCTCTGGCCCCTCATCCAAGCAATCAGGGATCAGCTACTACTTTATACTTTATTTCCTCCTTCTCTCTCTCCTTGCTCTTTACCATCACAGCCAACCTTAGTGAACTCAGTTGGATTTATTTCCTTCATTCTCTTTATTCTCTTTTTCTTTCTTTCCTCTTTCTGTCTTTGCTTTCTTCACCTCTCTCTTAGCTTGTACGATTCTCTCTGCTCCCTCTCATTGCTTGCACATACCACTGCTGGTTTCCAGAGCCCTACACTCTGCCTAGGGCAACCCTGTCCTCCTAGTGGGCAGCCTGACCCCTAAGACAGTACTGCACACAGGACGAGTCAGAGCTACACACAGCATAACACAGGGTCAGTTATTTCTTTAACCATTTAAAAAATACTCTCTCCTTCTCCTTCCTTTTCTCTTCTCTCTTTTTCCTTTTATTGGACTCTTCTTACAGGTTTTCTGCTTTTCTCCGCTCCATCTAGCTCTTCTCTACTTCCTACCACAGCCTCCACAGATTTGGTTCTCCTTTTTAGTTGTTTTCTTTTCTTTTTTTTTTTTTTTACTGTTGTCACCTTTGTTTACTCTGTGCATTTTAGTTGTGTGTGGGTGAGTGGTTGTCAGTCTGGTTGGCATTATTGCCCCAGTCTGTGTCTTCCTCTTTCTCTCTTTTTCCTCTCCTTTCACTCTCTTTCCCATCACAAGACAATAGCTGTCTCCAGGCCACTCCCCTCTGCCTAGGGCAAACCTGAAGGCCCAACTGAGGGAGCTCCCACCCCCCACTTATTGGTGTGGCAAGCAGCTGGGGAATTCACGCTGGTCCTCTCCCACACACCAGGCCACAGGTTGTTCTCCCCTATAAAAAGTGGGGGCATCCCCAGCCTAAATCCTGAGGTCCTACAAGTGACTGGGGGAAACGCCTGACCACCACTTGTGAGGCTCCACGCTACTGTGGGAACATCCACCCAATCTCCAAGGCTATCTCTCTGTACATCCCCTTGTCTAGCCAGATTTGTAAAGTAGAATTTGGATCATGATAGTGGGGGGAGGAAGCATTTAGGAACTAGAGGAAACATGTTTCATTGTTGCTACCCTGCACCCTGACTGGCTTATCTCCTCCCCACATCCCTTCAGGAAGGGGGTGTCCAGTTACCTACCAATGGGCTTTGAGTCTCCACTCTGCACTCACCCTCATTTACAATGACATGATTTTTGTGTTCTTTGATGCTTGATATCTGATCCCTTCAACAGTTCATGGTCACACAGGCTGGTGTGCTTCCTCCATGTGGGCTTTGTTGCTTCTGAGCTAGATGGCCGCTTCTTTATTTTCAAGCCTGTAAGATCCCAGATGCTATAACTTTTGATAGCCAGGCACCATCAGCTTTCTTCACCACATTTGCTAGTGCACACATTTTTCTTCAACCATCATGTTGGAAAGGTGTTCATCATGGAATGCCAATTTAATATAACGTCTTCTTGCATTGAGTAAGTATTTGGCAATGTCCATCTACTGCCTTAATACTAAGTCTATAAATATATGCACGTTGATCTATTTACGAACCCTCCTGTATAAATATATTTACATATGTACATGCCAGTATGTAGACCTCTAGAAATACCCTTTGTCACCTAGTTCTTTCCTCTATTTACTTTTACTTTCCTCTTGTCCGACTATCATGCTCAGCTTTCACTTGGGTTTGAGTAATTTCTCTTGGTTACATTGCCCTTGCTGAATACCTACCAGGCTTCTCACACCCTCCTTGCGACGGATTTTGGATTACTTGTTGCTCCCCTGTCGCTGGATTGGTCAGCATCACCTCCTTACCCCCTCCTCTCTCTCTCCCATGTCCCCGGGAACCATTGGTCCTGTTGTTTTCTCCTCCAGACTATTCTTCCAGCCTATCTTATCTAGATAGATCTGTTGAGATAATAATATGCACCAAAAATCAAACCATAGCAAGATAGGCGATGGGTGAGAACACTGTGATGACAAAAAAACAACAACAGAAAACCAATGATCAATAAAAGAGTAAATTAATTAAAAGACAAAAAAATTTTTTAAGAAAGAAAAACCTGTAAATAGATCAAGGTCTGATTTTTTTTTTCTATAGGTGTGTCCTTCAGTCAGGTCTGATGGCGTATCTTGCTCTGGCCCCAGAGTCTGTCCTTTGTACTCCCTCAGGGGCTACCCGCTCTGCTCTCATGGTTGCTCTGCTGCATGCTTTTAGTGATTTGCCTCCGTGTTGGAGGGCCAGTCGGGTCAGTCCCAACACAGAGTCTCCGGTATTGTCCCCATAGTGCTCTGGGCCAGCAAGGGATGGCATGTCTCATAGTGGGATCAGCCATATGGTCCACTCTGTACATTGGCTGTTCAGAGTGCCAAAATCATCCTCCAAGCCTGGTGGACCAGTGTGTGCTCCACTCTCTTCCTCCCCCTTCATTTGCCCCTGTGTGCTCTGATCAGACATGTCCATCTCCCCTAGCTACAGGTTCAGTGCCGTCTTCTAAAGTAAATTCTTCTGGGGGGAGGGGCAGTTGTCCACGTAGCTGGTATGGAGGCTGGACCATCCACTTTTCATTTAGGATCAAAAGCATCTAGCTTTTAGCATTAGGTGCTATTGAGTCAGTTCCAACTCAAGGCAGAATGAACCACTGCGCAGTCCTACACCATCTTCAAAACTGTTGTTATACTTGAACCTAACATTTCAGCCTTTTCCAGGGACTGGCATCTCCTGATAACATATCCAAAGCATGTGAAGTCTCCCCGTGCTTGCTTCTAAGGACCTTTCAGACTGTTCTTCTGACACAAATCTGTTCATTCTTCCAGCACTCAATGGTATTTTTAATATTCTTGGCTAGTGTCATCTTGATGGGTTGAAACACTATCTCGCTCTAGTGTTGATGTACATTTTTCTGATGCCTAATTATACTGAGTATCTTTTAAGGTAATCATTTAATTTTTATGGCATTTTGAAAAGATGTCAATGAGGTCTATTTAATTTGTGTTCAGATGGAAACACATAACTCAAACTAAATATGTGACAGTAGAATAAGAATCCATTTTATCCTAAATACTTGAGATATTTATACAGCCTACTCAAGTTTTTATCAACATAGATAAGGTGGCGGTGGTGGTGGTGGTGGTGGTGGTGGTGGTGGTGGTTTTTAAGAGTTAATCTCTAAATAGGGGGCTGTAGTACTGAGCACTGAATCTCCTTTGCTTGATTAATTTTTATGTTAGGGAAGTAATACAAGGATTCCATCAAATGACCCATCAGTTTGAGGAAAAAGCATATCAGAATTGATGGTCAAAGCCTATATGGCTTTATGGTTTAGTCTCTAGGGGTATGTAATGCTCTTGTGAAAATAGTATTCCTCATGATAATAACGAGGAACTGGTGGGCCTCCAGGGCTGGGAGCTGAACTGAGGGGCAGTTCTACCCTGTCTAATAGGGTCACTATGAGTTGGCAAAGAATCGATGGCTGTCAGTTTGGTTTGTTTGACTTGCGTACTGGCATTCAGTGTGTTTATCGAAATCAATAAATTACAAGCATTTAGATGTCTATTTTTTACATACAAAATTTAAATCCCCCAAGCCTCTGAAAACTGCGAAGATTTCACAGCACTAGGTTGGTACTCTCCCATCCAAGAATCAGTGAAACTGGCAGGGTGTGAGGCATTCAGGCTCCCTCAGTTCCTCCTACTGCCTTCCCTGACCCTGGTCACTTGCTTCTATTACCTCTCTTGGACCTTACATGCATTTGAATTAGAACACCATAGAGTACAGTGCTCTACATGTGCAGCAGCTCTAACCATGTCACTCTCTGTCTCTATGAAGCCTCTTCCAACAAAATTCAAATGCGATTGTATGTGCACACATAAACACACGCATGCACCAGAGCACCCTTCTTAACAGAGAGTCAGGAGGGTCTCTTATTTGCTGTCCTCACTTTGGACACAAGTCCCTTGATGATGAGTAGGAGAAAAGGAACATCAGGTAGTGGGGGAAACCCTAAGGAGGAACAGAGGAGAGCTTTAACTAAGAATAATGCTACTAGGGGAATGATGGCATGTGAGGAAAATTAGATACTTCCAGACTGTCAGATTTTTCCATACAGCAAAATTAACTTTTCTAGTTTTGTCTAAAACTGGCCCCAGGAAATTTCAAATAGCACATCTCAGATTATCTAACCTACAAAGGAGTAGCCGGCCTTCCACCCACCCCCACCCCACCCCCGCCAAAAAACCAAGCGGTACAAAGCTCCACTGGGTACACATTTCAAAATATACATTCTCCTGTTTGGGCAGGCATCTGGCAACTTGCTCTGAGCTAGTGCACCCACACTTTTTTCCCAAGGTCATTGCTGGTGACAAGACCTTGTGCTCTTCTCACAAGCCAGAATGCAAACATAAATCAAGTCAGTGTAAGACGCCATCATCACCTCACTCAAATACACCTCGTCAAGTGAACTCAAACTTCAAGAAGATGCTCATTTGTTTGGTTTTGTTGATGTGAGGGTGATAGTGCATTTGGAGTTTAGTCATTGCACTAGGTCAGACTGTTAATCAAGCTTCCTATATAGAGGTTCTGAAGATATTGTGTAAGAAGGTCTGAGTTGTCTGGCTAGACCAGAGCTTGCACACTGCTATTGAATAGAAGTTCCGACACACAGAATCCAGGACAGATAAACCCCTCAGGACCAATACTGAGAGTAGCAACACCACGAGGGAAGGTAGGGGGGAGAAGCAGAAGAAAGGGGAAACCAATCTCAATGATGGACATACAGCCCCACTCCACCACCCAGGGGAACAAACAGCAGAAGTTTGGGTGAAGGGATACAGCAGAGGCGTAAAATATAAAACTAAAAAGTATGTATAAAGTATCAGTGGTTCACGTGGGTGGGAGGTGGGGAAAAAAGGAGCTCAAGGAGAAAGAACATGTTTGGAAATGATGATAGCAATGTATGTACAAATGTGCTTCATACAAATTGGTGTATGAATTGTTACAAGAGCTGTAAGATCCCCCAATAAAATGATTTATTTAAAATAAAAAGGACTGATTAGTGGTAGACAGGGGACTGGTTTTGCCACCATGACAGTGCACCTGCTCACACAAAAAAAACAGCATGCCTCTATCGCCCGATCTGATCCCAGCACACCGAGGCAAAATACTAAGGGTGTACAACAGAACAGGAAGGGGAACAGAGCAACGAAGTCCCCAGGGAATACCAAAAATAGACTTTGGGGCCAGGGCTAGCTGACCCATCATACTCTATGAGAAAACACTCCTAAAGGCCAACAAACAGTCCTTGAACTAACTAAAAGCTTTTCTTTCTTGTGTTTTGTTTTGCTTTTTGTCATTGGCTTGTTGGTGGTGGTGTTGTTCTTTTGTTTCATTTTGTTGCTTGGGTTTGCTCTGTCTCGTTTTTGTGCATGCTATGATTTCCACAGGTCTGTCTAAATGAGATAGGCTGGATGAACAATCTGGAGGAGAAAACAATGGGACTGACAGCTGGGGGAGGGAGATGGGAAAGGGGGGTGTAGGGAAAAAGGAAGTGCTGTTAACAAACCCAGGGACAAGGGAACACCAAGTGATCCAAATAGATGGTGAGGAGGGTGTAGGAGGCTTGGTAGAGTGTAACCAAGAGTAATGTAACCTAGAGGAATTACTGAAACACAAATGAAGGCTGAACATGAGAGTGGGACAATCAGAAAGTAAAAGGAAATCAAGGAAAGAGGTAGGAAGCAAAGGGCATTTATAGAGGTCTAAATAAAGGCATGTGCATATGTAAATATATTTATGTATAACGATGGGGAAATAGATCTATATGCATATATTTATAGGTTTAGTATTAAGGTAACAGATGTACATTGGGCCTCCATTCAAGTACTCCCTCAATGCAAAAATACTTTGTTGTATTAAAGTGGAATTCCGGGATGCTCACCTCCCCAACACAATTGCTGGAGGCAAATGGGTGCATAAGCAAATGTGGTGACTGAAGTTGATGGTGGTCGGCTATCAAAAGTTATACATTCTGGGGTCTTAAAAGCTTGAAGTTAAACAAGTGGTCATGTAGCTGAGAAGCAACAAAGCCCACATGAAAGAAGCACACCAGCATGTGTGATCACGAGGTGTCGGAAGAATCAGGTATCAGACATCATCGGAACAAAAAAATCATATCTTTGTGAATACGGGGGAGTGTGGAGTGAAAACCCAAAGCTCATTTGTAGATAATTGGACATCCCCTTACAGAAGGGTAGCAGGGAGGAGAGGAGCCAGTCAGGGTGCACTGTAGCAACAATGAAACATACAACTTTCCTCTAGCTCCTAAATGCTTCTTCCCCCACAACTAAAATGATCCCCATTCTACCTTACAAATCTAGCTAGACCTGAGGATGTACACTGGTACAGATAGGAACTGGAAACACAGGGAATCCAGGGCGGATGATCCCTTCAGGACCAGTGGTGAGAGTGGCGATACGAGGAGGGTAGAGGGAGGGAGGAATGGAAAGGGGAAACCGATTACAAGGATCTACATATAACCATCTCCCTGGGGGACAGACAACAGAAAAGTGGCTGAAGGGAGATATTGTATAGTGTAAGATAAGACAAAATAATAATTTAGAAATTATTCAGGGTTCATGAGGGATGGGGAATAATTATCAGCTGATGCCAGCGGATTAAGTGGGGAGCAAATGTTTTCAGAATGATGAGGGCAATGAATGTACAAATATGATGTATGTATCAATTGTGATAAGAGTTGTATGAGGCCCCAAAAATTGATTATAAAAAAAGAGAAAAGAAATAACAGTATGAAAACATCCCCCAAAAAAGCATGCCTCTCTTGTCCCTCATATCCTAATCACCTGAACTCACTCCATGTGACTTCTTTCTGTTTCCATGAATGAAGGACAGTGGTTTGACAACACAGAAGAGGGGGGGAAAAAACAAGGGTGTCACCCAAACTGCTGAGTTTGAAAAATGTTTCCAAGAATGTAATCACAGATTAGACAAATGTGTGAAGTGTAATGGAGAGTACTATGAAGGGGATAAAAAATTTAAATGCATAGTTTTGAAAAAATTGTAGTTTTTGTCGGGTTCCCCCTAGTAGCTTCCAATTTCATAGCAACTCAAGCCATCACCATACATCAAACTGACAGAGAAGGGGTGGGTTTTGTGTGTAGGTGGTGTTGGTTATTACACAGGGGCAAGGGACTTCTGGTGGCATAGTACCTTATGCCTTGGGTGTCAACTGTAATGTCAGTAGTGGGGAACCACCAGTCAGTCCTCAGAAGAAAAGGATGAGGCGTACTACTCCCATAGAGTTAGCCTTTGGGAAACCCACAGAGATAGTTCTGCTCTGATCTCATAGAGTCGCTATGGCTCAGCATCGACTCCATCGAAGTGAGCTGACAAACTAAAGGCAGGAGATCTGAAAGAGGATGCGGAGACGTTGTCTCAGGTACTTTGGACATATTACTATGGTGGAACCAGTCCTGCAAGAAGGGCATCATTTTTGGCAGAGGGTTAGCAAACAAGAGGAAGACCCTTACTTAGGTGGATTGACACCGTGGCTGCGAGAATCGGCTCAAATACAGTAACAAGTGCGAGGATGGCGCAGGACTGGGCTTTGTTTCTCTCTCTAGTGCACAGGCCCCTATGAATCCGAACTGACTCCAGGGCTCTACAATATCAACTACTACAACCCTGAAGTTCAAACCTACCCAGTGGCTTCCCAAAAGGGAGGTGTGGCCATGTGCCTCTGTAAAGATGACAGCTAGGGAGCCCCTGCGGGGCAGTTCTACTCTGTGGCACAGGGGCAGCCAGGAGTCGGAATGTGCTTCACAGCAAAGGGTGTGCTTTGTCTCAGTTTGTGCCTGCTGCTGTTTATGCTATGCACTGAGTTTAACATGTGACACTCAGGAGCGAATGAATGGAAACACACCCATGATGCTTCCATGATGCCAGATGCAAGCTGACACTGTTTCTGAGTTCTGGGCATATTATTTTTTCAGAGATAATTTCCTGTAGCGGTGACACACCGAGTCCTATTTCATGTAAAAGCATCAGCAGCAGAGGAAAGCACTGCACAGAGAGAAGACTATGACACGTAACAGGCTTTCCATAGAGGAACAAAAGGGTGGATGTCTTGGGCTGAACTCTTTTCTTGTATACAGACAGTAAACAAGCTGAACACATCTCACCTAAGCATAACATTACAACTACTTGAAGCCCAGCTCAGGCATCTGGACAAGAGGCAGCAAGGAAGGATGGGAGAGAGTTAATGGGCTGGGCGTCCCCAAAGGTGCAGAGTGGGAATCAAGGGAGGATCCAGGACGAGCCAAGGCTTCTGGCAGAAGTCTGAGAGGAGAGCAGCAGAAAGGAGCTGCTCTCTGGGTCCTCACAGATGTAGCCAGTGAGAGAGCAGCAGTGCTGCCCCCTGGCGGTGCGCCGAAGGCAGGGCCGCTTCCCCCAGGGCTGGAGAGCTCTGGGGAAAGACAAATCCTGTCACTTTGGATGCCAAGTAAGGGGGCACTGTGTGCCGGTGGTGTACCTATGTTGGCCAAAGCGCTGCCCACTGTGCATTTGCTTCCCACAAGCACAGTTATCCTTCCTCGTGCATCCAGGAAAGACAGTTCTAGAAAAACACAAGCAGTAAAATAAAACACTGCCAGGTCTCAAACCATCCTCACCATTGTTACTATGCCCACTGATGTAGCCACTGGTTCGAGCTGTTTTATTGCCCGTCCTCCACTTTTTGCCAAGCATCATGTCCTTCATGGACTTGATGTCCCTTCAGGGACTGGTCTCTCCTGACAGCACATCCAAAGATATCAAATGAAGTCCAGCCATCCTTTGTCCCCATGTTCTCTTGGCAGTCCTTGTACTTTTATTGCTCAGTGTCTGATTATTTGGGACCAGGCCTTATTGCTGCCCCTTCCTCACCTTGGCCCCCAATCCTGACCCCAAGCCCTGCACATCCACTGTGTGAAACCTCCTGTTCCTGTAACCATCCCTGTGCTTTTGTGTGGGGGGTCTAGCTGGGTTCCCCTGGCAATTCGCCAGCTGCCCTTGGGAAAGTTCATGGAGTCGGCTAATTAGTAGAAAAGCCAAACGTCCAGCTGAGATTGGTTTACTCCCTAGCACCCTTGGGCAGGAGCACAGCCCCACTCCCGGTCCCAGGTAGCCAACGACCACACCTAGGTTCTCCGGACTTGGCAGCTGTAACATGTGGCCTGGGCTTCCCCTTCATTTCCTGCTCCTTTCTGGCTTGCTGTCTGACTTTTCTTTGCGGAATTAAAGCTGCAAATTGACAGGATCCCATAAACACTCTAAAGCCACAAAAAAACACCAAATGCCCACCCAAACATGTGAAACTTCCAAAAATCATCCTTAGAAGATTCCCAAACCCTAAACATTCCTAAACCCCATATATGCCCTGAAAACACCATGAAAGCCCTAAGAAAACCTAAAATGCTGGGGGAAAAAAACACATATAATATTAAAAATACCCTAAAATCCCTAAGGAACTCTGTAACATCACTAAAATCACCATATTGTGCTGAAAAATACCTATACACTCTAAAAAACCACCCCTAAATCCCTTAAACACTCCCTAAAATCTTATAAAACACCCTAAAAACCCCAAACCACCCGAATGCCCCAAACACACCTTGAACGTCCACAAACAACCTAAAAGCCCTAAAAAATCACATGCCACCAAAAAGCCCTAAATGACCGCAAAATTCCAACTCATAGCCACCCTATAGAGGGCTTCTGGAGCTGTCAGTCTTTTATGGGAACAGCTTTATCGTTCTCCCAAGGAGAAGTTGGTAGGTTTGAAACCCTGACCTCATATTTAGCAGTCTAATAATTGCTGGACAGTGCCACCAAGGCTCTACTGGTGTAGTGGGTTACACATTGGGCTGCTAACCTCAAGGGAAACGGCTCAAAACCACCACCCACTCCTTGGGAGAAAGAAGAAGCTTTCTTTCTATTCCCCTAGATTTCTCATTGAAGGTGTAAAGTAACCTGTTAAATGCTCGCAGTGGCAGCAGCAATGTCTCATAACCATGGGGAAATGTGGTTCAGAAACTTCAGAAGCAAGCATCCACCAGTAGGTGACTGACCAGCAGTATTGACTTGGGCAAAGAGAAGGTGACATGGAAGGGTAAGGAGAAGAATGCGTGCAGAGGGCAGGTTGGCAGCTGAGCCTAAGTCCAGTAGAAACAACAGCAGAATGGCCTGTTCCTGGAAGGGCCACAGGAGATGGTGCGACTTCATGTAGCCCCCACTTACATGTGTAACAGCAGCAATTGCCTGAACACGTGGTCTCCCCAGGGAGGAGCCTTTGTGTGGTGTTAAGATGCTGTTACTGTCTGTTGTACTGTGGTGGCCTGCATTTGGCTGTAATGGTGGAAATTTTGCAGCCAGTAGTTCAAATGCCTGCTGGGTCACTCACTGCAGGTAGACTTCAGCAGTTTCCAGACAGAGACGAGGGAGGAGGACCTGGTCTTCCACTTCTGAAAGAACTGGCCAGTGTGAACCTTGTGAATGGCAGAACACTATACCTGAACATGAGTACCGCAGGCTATAAGGCATGATGGTTTGACACAGTGGCTGCAGCAATGTGCTCAAACATAGGATAGTGCTGGCCTGGAAAATAGTTCATCGTCCATTAAAAAAAATCATTATATAGGGGCTCATACAACTTTTGTTGTTGTTTTTCCCTAAGGGAGAGCAGTGTATTGGTACACTGAGAGGTATATAGATCAATGGATTCGAACAGAAAAGCTACACATATATTCACCAGTCAACAGGAACCTAGCCTTCGAAAAAGGACACAGAAATATCCAAAGGGACAAATTCTGCTTGCTCAACAAATGGTGTTGGACAAACTGAGATACCGTATGTAGGAAAATGAAGCAAGCCCCAAACCTTCCCCCATGCACAGAAATTAACTGAAGAGGGGTTAAAACCTGAAAGTAAACCTCCGGGCTATCATAATCATTTTTTCGATGACCTCATCGGTCAGAAATCATTGTAGGAACGCCAAAGCGTTCTTGTGTTCAACGTCTACATACATAGCAGGTGCTCCAGTAAAGGGGAATCTTGGTGGAGCTGGCTCATCCATTCCTGAAGAGAGTAGAGCACCACGTTGGCCCATCACAGAGCTCAGGTGTAGAATCTTCCTCACTGTCATCCTTTAACTCAGCAGTGTCAGTGTTGGATTATGAATTTCCCAAAGAACCAGTATCGCTCAATTCTGTGCACAATGCTGACTCACTCTCGCTGTTATTTCACTGGTCTAAAAACCCATTTAGGTTAAAATGACACTTTTTTGATGCCATGACCTAAAATTTTTAGTGAGAAAATGTTCCCAATGACATTACATGGGTCTTCGTCTAATCCTGATGCCATGTTCTTTTTCACAGAGACCAGCTTCTTGTATAAATTGCTCAGCATACAGATGGAATAAGAACAGTGAAAGGATACAACCCTGATGCACACCTTTTCTGATTTTAAACCATGCAGTATCACCTTGTCCTGTTCACAGTCTCACCTGGTTCTATCTCTTGGCCTTTGCATAAGCTCCATATGAGTACAATGAAGTGTTGTGCAATGCCCATTCTTTTCCATGGTATCCCCAAGATTCACCTCCTTCCACTCGTGGTTTCCAGAACGTGGGGTTGGGACAAAGCCTGGATAGTCTCATGGCAAGACCAGATCAGGAATGGAGCTGAGCCGGGAGCAGCTTTATTTGCTTGCTCCAGGGAAAGTCTGCCAATGTGACTAAGCCTCAGGGGCTTTCTACAAATGATAAAAGTGAATCCCTCTCTCGTTACCCACTGATCATCTCTGAGCCTCTTGCTCTCATATCCCTTGCACAGACCTCTACCATTAGATGGACAATTCGGTAACGTTTGAACACTTTTCTGATGCTGAGCCTGGGGAGCAACTAACAGCTGAGTAAATATTGATTGAAAGATGGTGAGTGGAAGAAAATAGCTTTGCCAGGTCCAGGTTGTGATGGAGATGAGAGTGTTACCAAATCCTGCTGTCCCCATGGTGGGTTTGCTGTATTGTGCCCAGTCCTGAAAGTCTGAGCCAGGGGTTTTAACGTGGCCCCTTTCAAAACATATAGGTGGAATTCTTGGACCATGAGCTGTCCAAAAAGCTTTACCAAGGAGATGTCCGCCCTGGAGCGAAACAACCCAAGAACATAGATCTTCGTGAAGGTGTTGGTAAGGGATGCAGCGGAAATCATAAACTTGACTGAAAGCAAAAGAAACTTTGCCTTCATGTGCCTGCAGCTGGACGAAGTGGTGCAGGAGCACACCCTCCTTTGTGATTCTTCTTGTTCTTTTTATGAGCTGCTCCCTGGCCTGTGTAGTCCCGTAAATCTGGAAACTCTTTGCTGGTGGGGGCAATTGTTATATCCTCCCCCCAGATCCAGATGTCTTGTCCATGGTCATTGTGCAATCCTTGTTTGCCAGAGGAGTGGGGCATCTAAAGGCAGGCAGGGGTCACATACTTTTTTTCTACACTTTCTAGAAAGACCAGAGCTAAACATCTTGCAGCCCTTTTCATGTCCTCATTCTTTTCTGTATTTATTTTCCATGAAAGAGGAGAAGAAACGCGACAGCATCTACTGACAGCAAGTCAAATGCCATCGTGTGTGTTCAGAGGGCAGGCTGGTTCTCATTTGCCTAACTCATCAGTCCCATCGTGCCATGTCCATGTTAGATTGTTTAGGGAAACAGATGACATATGTTATGATGCTAAATAAGCTGAAACAGTGCCAGGATGGAGGCAGAAGGGTTTTATTTGTTTGTTTTTAAATGAAGCATGGCTTTCTAGTGACTTATTGTGGTGGGGAAGGGGGGCACCGAGAGCAACAAGACATGGCTGTGACAGTGGTCTGGGAATTGAGACAAATCATTGCTTCTGCAGCAGAGATGAGCTGCCTCTGACCTGTCAGTTACTTGAAGGGAGACTCTGCATTTGGTCAGACAAGTCTCAGTTGGAGATGGTACCAGCTTTCCTCCTGAGCCTCTGTGGTTCCCTTTGAACTACACAGGCCCGAATCGCTTTTAGCTGAGCAACAGCAAATGGCAACACAGACTTGCCATATTGCTCTTTTGCATACACTCTTTAAAAATCATACTAAATATACATGCATCAAAACATTCGTCACTTCCACGCTCTACAAGATTATAATTAAGTGGCATTCTGCATGTTGTTCATATATCATCCTTACCCATTCCAAAATTATGTCATCACCCTTATGGAAGCTCAGTATCGTCTCAGGGATGGCACTTCCCCTCCAGGCCCTACTGGGTTAGGCTGGGTTGACTAGAGAAATAAATCCAAGGACACTCATATAGGTATAAGAAAGACTCCACCTCACTTATTTGTCCAATTGACATGGCATTATGTAACAACCATACTTACCTTCCTACCTATCCCTGGAAACAATTGGGAGATGTTTGTCTCTATTCATTTTCCTAGCCTAGATATTTTTTGTAAGTGGAATTAAGCAAAATGTGTCCTTTTTGAAGCTGATTTATTTCACTCAGCATAATGCTTATGAGGTTCATTCCTCTTGTAGCCTGTGTCAAGAGTTCATTTCTCTTTATGGCTGAGTAGTAGTCCATTGTATATACCGTAGGCAACATGTTTGACTTATCCATTCACCTATTGATGGATATTTAGACCGTTGACACGTTTGCGAGATTGGGAATAATGTTGCAAGGGCCATCTGTGTATTTGTATCTATTTATGCGCTTGCTTTTAATTGCTTATATCCTTCATTTCCTTTTCTTTCCTTGTTAGACTCAGTATGATCCCCTTCTGCCCATCCTCTAGCCTCACAACCTCTGTGTCTGATGTGCCAGGATCTCACCAGAAGCCTTAACACCAAGATTCTGAGCCCTGACTGACCATTCTGACCATCCAGGGAATTGAATATTCCGGAGCACACAGAAGATGAAGTTATCAAAACTCCTTAGGCATAACCGAACAACTGGAGGGAGTGCTTTATTGGGCTGGGGGGCTGGGGATTATAGTTGTGAAGGACACCAAGAACAATTGTCATTACCTAGACTGTAAAGACTATGTTCGACATCCATGCTGGTGAGTAGCAGCTGGATTTCAGAAGCTCACAAGTGGCCATCTAGGTGGCAAGTATTGTCACCCTCACTCTGGAGGAAAGAGTGGTGAGTGGACCACATGAACATTAGACTTCATGACTCTGAGCACAGAATAACTAGATGATCTCCAACTATCAATTCCAACTTCTTTGAAAGGGATCACATCCAAAGGTCCTAGATAGTGAAGCAAAATTCACAGTCATAAAAGAGACCAGGCTTATTGGCTGGATAGGGACTAACAGAACCTCTGAAACGATGGTCCTTATTCACTAAGTTTGAAAATGAACTCCTACCTGTGGTTCAATATTCAGCCAAATAATAGATTGGTCTATAATGGGAGCAATTACACAAGTGAGGCACGCAAACCTGAAAACAGCAAACCATTTGATCTCAAAAGGGCAGTATTAATCCAAGGCCCAAGTTCAGAAGGGTAGGAAGAGAGGAGGAAGGGAAACAGAAGACATAAGTAGGGAGTGGAACAAGTCATATTATATTGTGGAGATTGCAATAAGTGGCATAAAACACAATGGGTATGAATTGTTGAATAAAAAACTGATGATCTTGGTAAACCTTCACCTAATTCACAATAAAAACTTATGAGAGAGAAAAAAATCCAAGCACCTAGGCTGCATTGCAGGCCAATAAAATCGGACTCAGTGGAGATGGGACAAAGATGTCTTTTGGACAGCTCTCTGGCGATCCCAATGAGCACACAGGCTGATACCCACCATCTGGAAACTATGGGGTAGCTGCTTCTCCGGTAATGCCTCGGGGGAGCGCTTGGGTCCCTCAAAGAATGTGGGATGATGAAGGGGCAAAGGTCATCAAACCTCACCCACAGCTTTACACTGGGGGGCTGCTCTCTGAGGAATGTGGGAAGGGTCCACTTGCATGCTGTCTCTGTGCAGCAGATCCAACAGACTCAACACCTTTCCAAAGCTGGCAAGAAAGTCCGAGAGACTAGATGTGGGCACCACGCTGTGAGTTTCCCAGAAGGCACGAGACAGATCGAGAGCAGTCACAGGAACACAGACTCCTCCGGAAATGCCGCCATGCGCAGAACATGCATCTCTAATTTCATTTCACACTGACTCAAGCATTCAGTCCTTTTTACGAAAACCCAGCTTCTCATTACAGTAACCGGTTTAAAATGACAATCTTCTGTTGAGCAAGTCTAAGAAATGACCTTCCTTTATTTTACATGGTATAAAAATTCAGTTTCCTAGGCCGATGGGCTCAAGGGACAGGTGTTTTTATGTACTAGACATGGCTTTCAAAGTTCTTCAATTGCCTAAATTAATAACGACTTTTTTCCTTTGGCTTTTCTAAGGGACACATTAATTTCAATCTTTTTCTAAGGAAGTGAATCTCTAGCTATCTCATTTGGATAACTTTCTGCCTTCAGAGTAGAATTTGAAATAATCTGCAAGGTTACCCCTTCCCCACCCTGCCCCAGCAGCCCAGCCTCTTTCTTCCTTCCAGCCTCCAGCCAACGGGGTTTGGTTGGGAAAGGAGATGCAGAAGGGAGTCTCTGGATTTTTCTATCAAAAGGTTGGCCACAACCCCCAGTAGACCAAATGTAATTCATTATGGCGGGTTTTGGTTTTACTACATTAAGAGTTATCCTTAGGGAAATTACAAACAAACAGAAATAGGAAGACTTTATATTTTATTAACGGATGTACTGCTCAGTCTCATTATATTTTAAAAGACAAAGTATAAAAAGAAAATCTGGCTCCATTTAAAATGTCCTGACTAGCAGAACTTAAAATACACAAATCTTAACATGAAAGTCTAGATGAATAAATAAAATAAACAACGAAACAGCTTTCTCAGGAAAAGCCATAATAAAGAGCTCGACTATTTTTTGAGCTGTTTAAGATGCTCGTGTTAAAGGGAAAAGAGTATCATTGTTGACTTTGAAATGTAGAACCATTTGCTTAATTCAGTGATGCTAAAATGGGCAGTTTGGCTGAAGAAAGAAATTGGCTTGTAGCATTTGATGAGCAATTTCTTCTTTTGAATATAGAAATGACCAGGGATGCGGACACGCCTTTTATTCTTTTGAGGACCCTCTAACCAAGAAATCTTTTAAATGATCATTACACAGTGAATGCCTGGAGGCTCTGGAAACTATTTATTTTGACATTATTATAAGCTCAAAATGATTCACCAATGCAAAAGAAGAAGAGAAAAAGCAATTAAATACTAAGCTGTAAACACTGGAAGCTTTTCTGTGCTGAAAATAATTGGACAGAGTTTTTTTCTTTTTTTAAGTAATAGTGTCCAAAGAGATTCAATGATCTTATTGCTTATGGATTTGGAGCTTAACTATATTCCTTATTTTAAATTTGATATTAGAATAGCAAGATTATAGACCTTGATACAGTGTGACTTGGAGAAGTATCGTTTCATTAAATTATCAAGTTAAGGCTCAAGGAGCCTGGTGGAATGTGTGTGACCATGAGGCCAGCCAGTTGGAATCCGCTATGGCTCACAGAGAAAGATGCGGTTCTCAGCTCCTGTAAAGATTTAGAACTTCGGGAACCCACAGGCATAGTTCTACGTTGTCCTTTCAGGGGTCCTCAAACTTTTTAAACAGGAGGCCAGTTCATTGTCCCTCAAACCCGCTGGAGGGCCGGACTATAGTTTAAAAATAAAACTATGCACAAATGCCTATGCGCACTGCACATACCTAATTTGAAGTAAAAAAAAAAAAAGGGGCAAAAACACCCGGCATGCTGAATAAATGTCCTCTGAGGGCCATGTGGTCCGCAGGCCATAGTTTGAGGACCCCCTAGATTGATATAAGTCAGAATCGACTTGATAGTGTTAGGTTTCTGGGGTGGTTGACCTCAGTTCTTGCTTAGCAACGCTGAAAGAATTCATATGGCAGAAGCACTTTTGTAAATCCAAGTGAATGTTATGAAAGAAAGTTTCAGGTATCGCAGTCCCCAAAAGTCCCCACTATCTCCGGAAAGCACGCCGGGCTGCATGGCAGGGGTGGGGAAAGTTTGCAGCTGAATATGGCGGTTTCATGGGAGGAATACCTGAGCAGGAGTGCAGAACCAGCTGAGGAGCCACGGCAGGAACCCCCAAGGGCCTCACCCTCCACTTGCAGAGCACGTGAACAAGGGAGGGCGACAAGGAGCCCAGGCCTACTTCTATCACCTCCCAACACCACTGGAGGGCATTGGTCGATCGTACTGGTTGATTTTGGTGCACTTTTGTGAAGTCCTATTCTGTATGACCAGGTGGACCTTCCACCTGGGTCTACATGACTTGGGTCAGAGCATGCTCAGTTCTGAATTTTGCCATAGGTATCTAATGAGTGTGCCTGATTTATTTCCAACCCCTTTGTTGTGGCCCGGACAGCTCATTTTCGTTTAGTGCTGGCATTTGGGAAGACAAGCCCTAATCTAGCAACCTGTCAATAGCAGTAAGTGAATGGAATTAAAACTCAACTCATAGCCATAAATTCAATTCGGACTCATAGCGACCCGAGAGGACAGGGCAGAATTGCCCCCTGAGGATTTCTGGGGCTGGAATTCTTTACAGGAATAGAAGTCTCTTTTTTCTCCCTCCCAGTGGCTCCAAAGGACTGACCTTGCAAGGAGATGTCCAGCGGGTGCCTGCAGGCTCCTTCATTGAAAATCTCTGCTAGTTTATGAAGCGGGAGGGAAATTTTGAGGAGGCCGTCTGCGGCAGAGTTAACTCCCCATTAAAGCCAATGAGCTTTTCCACATCTCTCAAAAAACAAACAAAAAAACCTAAAGTGACTACTTCAGATTAATATGCTGTAGGTAGAACCACCTCCCACTCAGCAAACCAAACCAATCAACCAACCAACCAAACAAACAAAAACACCCCAAATCCTGTTGCCTTCAAGTCAGTTCTGACTCATGCTCACCCCTTGTGGTACAGAGTACAATTGTTGCATGAGGTTGTCTAGGCTGTACCCTTTATGAAAGCAGATGACCCCTTCCTTTTGTGGTACAGCTAGGTGGATTTGAACTGATAACCTTTATATAAGCAGCCCTATCCAGCGATCTATGTCAACTAAAGTGTCAAAGCATGTAAAGACTGATCCACAACCCCCACTTCTCTCTTCCTCTTCTGTGATGACCTGGAATCCACCTTTTGATCTGGTGGCACCATATTTGTGAAGCAGCCCGAATCACTGACGGACGGTGTGCAGGACAAACACCCTGTAGAATTGCCCTTCCAGCGTCAGAATTTGCATGAACAAGAAATAAACTTCTAGATTTTAAGCCACTGAGGTTTCAGGGGTAGCTTCTTTCTGCAGAACAGACTAGGCTATCCTGCCTGATCATCTCTTCACAGGGTTTTTGTGGAGAGCTACCGGAGCAGCTCGATCCAGGGGAGCTGCCAAAGCAGATACCTACACTTTATCTGGGATTGTAGGTTGTAGTACCAAAGTTTTTATTTGCCCGGGAGGCACTGAGTGAATTTTTTTTCTTCTGAAAACAGGACAATATGTAAGTAAGTTTGGAGACATATGTAGCTGGAGCTGAAAGTCCTCTTACCTTGCAGTTTTCTTTGGTAGAGATAGACTTGTTCTTAATGAAACCCATGACAGTCAGTGTCACAAATGACTTCTGAGGAGAGGCCAAACAGCTAAGTCAAGGCCAGCCTACCGTTCTCTTAAATGCTGTCTCATGCTCTCATCTGCTCTGACGTGTTTGCTCAGGGGCATGTGGCAGCCACTGGGCGGGCCTTACCATTGGCACTGAAAATCATTGTAGGGGATATTAGAGGATTTACATCAAGAAGACCTGACTTCCTGGCCATTGCTCGGGGGCCACAGTTCCCAAGACAATCAGTGTCAAGGGCAAAACAAAATAAAACATGACGAGGCCTCTGGGGCTGGGTTGAGCTGGATATGTAACCAAAGCCCCCTTCTACCAGGATCTTCCCAAGAGGAGATTGCTCTTTTCCATAGCTAAACAATTTTGTTTAACACACGTTCTGCTGGGGAACCTTCTGGGAAGCAGAAGAAAATAAATCTGCCTTCCTTTGAATTAAGCTGGGTTGGGTCCAAGCCCTGTGTAGTGTGTATTCTTATCATAACATCTAAAGGAGTCTCATTTCACCATTCTTAGCTATTAAAAAAAAAGTTCCAGGCACAATAATTCAATTTAAAATTACACACCAGGAGTAGTTCATATTTAATACACTTTATACAGGTATTACAGGTACAAGGGACGTACTTGTTAACTGCCAGGTTGCTGGCTTGAACCAACCAGCTACTCCACAGGAGGTACTGTGTTTCTGTGAAGATTTTCAGCTTGGAAGCCCACTGGGAGAGCTCTCCTCTGGCTTGAGTCTGAAGGTGCTTGACAGCAGTAGCCTTTTGTTTTTATAGAGGTATAAAGCTTTCTTTCTTTCTTTTTTTTTTCTCGGTATAAAGCTTTTTAGAACAACAAAAACAATTCCTTTTGGAAGTAAGCCAGAGATAAAACCACAAGTTACATGCTTTACTTTTTTTCTGTCCTGCTGCTGGCAGCCACCCTTTCATCGATTGTGCACACCAGCATGGTGGTGAAGTGGTGAACTCTGCGCTCTCACTCCCCTGGCTACACACTCGGTCTCCTCACTCATCGTGTGGCTTCACCCAACGCACGGAGCCTCCTGCAGGCTCCTCACCCTGTGTGTGTAAAAGTGCGAAGGAGACAGACTTCCTCAGAGCTGTGCTTTAGAGAGAATCCTCCTCACATACTCAGCACCGCCTTGAATAGGGCAGCACTGCATACATGACATCTACTTGATGATTGTTGATGGTGTGGTGGTGTGTTTGTACGGATAAAAAAAGAGCCCTGAATGGTTATGTAACAAGTAAGGGAATAAATAGATCTTCCTTCATCCACCTTCATCTTTCATTGTTCTATCACTCCCTGATTGCAATATTAGAGGCTAAAATGGGCAGAATTCCCACCTCTGAACAAAGTTTGTGCACATGGGTGTGCATGCTTGTGTGTCCATGTGAGTGTGCCTGTACAATGTGTGTGCACGTGTGTGTGCACATGTGCACTGGAGCCTGGCAGCAGCAGGGGAGGCGCCTGTCTCTGTTCAGCAGTATCTGACGGCTGCTGCAGGTGTAATGAGAAGTGATCGATGATCTGTTCAGGGAGCTCCTGGGGTGGACTCAGGGAAGGAGCAGCAAAGAAGACATACTCATCTCCCCCATATGTAGATGAGGTGATGGAGGTGGGCGGTAGAGGAGCAGCTCCTTAGTAATGAGATCACAGGGGAAAGGCCTTGGATGAGGTGCCAGACATCCCTGCTTTCCCAGAGAGGGTGGGGACTGGGAACGAGGCTGCATCCTGCCTAATCAGTTACAGTTGCTCTGTCGCTCTGGGGAGGGAGGCAGATGAGGCAGGGAGCTTCCGGAATCTCTCATCTCCAGTCCTTCTAGGTGGATGTGGGAGCGTGTGAGGACGGCCACACTGGAGGGTCAGGGTTGATCGCCTTGCAGTGTGGAGCCCGGCCTGGACCTGCGTTGTGCAGGGTGACCAAGGAGCTCTGAGGGCAGGGTTCTGGGTGGGGGCTTTGTCTACTAAGACCCACAGCCGCGCCCTGTGTCGCAATGTTGGCATGCAATGTGCAAAGACTTGAGACAATGTGAAATGGACCATCCACTTCACTTGGAAAGACAGGAGGGCTGAAAATCAGATTGGGAGATCTGATCTCGTTTGCTGCACAGTTGTGAGAGGAGATATTCCTGGCTTCTCTCATGTTGGGAACCGGGCATAATCAGCCTGACAAAACCAAGGCCATATTGCCTGCCCAGCAGGGCTAAAGCCACGTCACCTCAACCTTATCTTACCCTGACACACACCAGATGGCCCACCCTTGTCTGCTCCAGCACCGGACATTCCAACTGCAGACTTGCGGCCGCCTGCCCTGTGTGCTCTACACCCCCGCCCTTCCTTTTTTTTATCTCCCCTTTGAACTCCCTTGTTTGCCTCACCCTTTATAGAGAGGCTTGTGTAGCAATAAACTCAGACCTTGACAAGAATCTGCTTGGTCTCGCTCCTCTCTCTCGCCCGTTTCTCTTTCAGGCTGGGTCCTCCTTGGAACCCCTCGAATAACTGAGTCCCGCGGGTTGGGGCACTCTCACACATGAAACTATATTCCTCCTCAGGCATCAAGGAGGTGATACGAATGCTTTGATAGCCTAGTATCTGTCAGCTGGGAGGCACAACATAGTGAGAGCCCTTATTAATCACTTGGAGATTAGCTGAGGGGTGGGAGAAGCCAGGCATGAGGCTTTCCAGGGCTGCTCAGCCTGCACAGGAGTCCTTTCCTGGGTTGGACAGAGGTGCTGCCATCTGAAAGCTCAGATAGAGCAGTTGGAAAATTAACTGACCTGGTACAAGATCTATTTACATATATCAAAAGATCCTGGGTAATAACATCTCATGTTTGTGCAGCATGCCACATTTGTCAAAGGGCTTTCTCATTTACTGTCTTACTTGGTCCTCAAACTAAGAGGCCTTTGGGCAGCTATTGCTGTTTAATTTTGGGCGTGGTAACAGCTTTGGGTATAGTACTGGGCTTGGAATCAGGCTGTGCAACCCACAGCAGGTCACTTAGCTGCTCTGGATTGGCTTTCTTCCTCTACGAAGGTCAGCGCTTGGACTAGACCATTTTCCCAGTGGCAGCTCTGCTGACATTTTGGCCAACATCGTTCTTGTGGGGCTGTGTTGTTCCCTGCACCAGGATGCTAAGCGAGCATCCCTGGTCTCAGCCCACTAGATGGCAGTGGGACTCCCTTCTTCAGAATGTCTCCAGGCATGGCCAAATGTCCCCAGCAGAGCATGCTGCTGGGCTGGCGCACGGCAGGATGATGCACTCAATGAGTTGGATTTTAAGTTTTCAGGTACTTTACATGTCTGCACAGGGAGACTACATCAACAATTACCCAGCAGTCAATGGATCATCACTGACCCTCTCTATAATTCCAACTGAGATCATGAAGCACCGACTGAGTTTCTGAGCTTAGCACCCTGCATGGCACAAGTTGTTTAGCACTCAGCTACAAACTAAAAGGTTGGCGGTTCCAACCTATCCAGAGGCCTCTTAAACAAAATCCTGGTGGTCTGCTTCAGAAGAGTTGGAGCCATGAGCACCCCATGGAGTGAAGAGATATAAACATGAATGTGGATGGGACTCTAGGTATAGCTACAACCGGGAACCATGGAATCAACTACATCATGGAATCAACTTCAACTCCTGGCCTCCTTGTGTGTCCAAGAAGAACTGTGCTCCCCAGGGTCTGGAAAGGCTGCTTGGTCTGAAGTAGATTTGCAGGCCCTTCTTTCTAGGTGCCGCTGGGTGGCCTCAACCTTCCAAGCATGCTATTAAAAGCCAATCCGTCACCTGTGTGCATCACTGAAGACACACAGACACAGGGAGCAATGCCCTGGCTGGGGCACTGGAACAGCGCTGGCATGCAGTGAGTGCTGCCCAGTTAGCGAACAGGTCTTCCCTTGGTACTTTCTCAGGTCTGTGTGAAGCTTTCTAAGCATCCAGAGTTCTCGGCCTGATTCTGCTGCCAACTTGCAGTGTGGCTTCGAGCTAGTCTCTTGCCCTCTCTGGGCTTGATAACAAAAGCAGGGCAGGCCAGCCACAAATATCGTGTGGCTAGCAGGGGAAAGCAGTTGAGGACACAATTGCAGATGGAGTTCATCCTTTGGACTCATCGCCCCTCCTCCCTAACACCCCCCCCCCCCCACTCCACACACACACCTTTTCAACTGCACCAGATGGGTTTTAACTTTCCGGCACCAGAAAAGCAGACCTTGAGTTTTTTCCTTTATGGAATGTAGGCCATCCCTGCTTATGTGTCACATTCAGTCCTCGTTCTTCTCCCTACTCTTGTCCCTCCTCCAGTCATCAACAAGTGACTGCAGGGCGGTTTCCCAGCAGGGCTGTGCTCAAAGATTCATAATGCTGGGTTTTCCTTTAGTTCTCCACAGTCTTGGGCTTGGAACAATCCAGGCATTACCTTATCAAATGCTCATTTTAGGGGGGAAGACGGGGGCACTGGAAACACCACATGGGGCTCAATCCTTTTCTGCACGTGTCTGAGGGGTTTCCAGGAGTTCGAATTTCAACTTAAGTGATTTATTTTTTGTTGTTTAATCGCGTGCCTGTCATCTGCTGGACATTTCTTCTACAGTGTTTTGTTGTTGTTAACCCCATTTCTAAGATCAGAGATAGAAGGGTCAGGCACAATAGGCAGTTAAATTGACTCAATCTGGGGTGTGAACCTGCTTCTGTCTGGTTCCTCATAGCCCTCAGTCATTTTAATGCAGGTGTTGTGAAGGGTGTGGGTTCAGCAGCCACACACTGCCTCATCTCGCCTCCTCGTTGATAGGCTGTGTACCCTTATGTGAGTTGTTTAATCTCCTACCAAGCTTGTGAGAGCACTACTTTTATTAGCTTCATTTTACCGAGACTGTGAGAGGTCAGGGGAGCGAAGGCTTACATATTGCCAGGCATATAATATGCTAATGATAGTCAAGATATATAACTAAGCATTTCTCTGTTCTTGGTTCTGTCAGTACCTGGTGTGGCCACAAAGGAGAAACCTGGTTTCCTGCTATTTTGAGCATCTAGTGTGAATGGCAGGAGATAAGTCACAAGCTAATGAACCCTTGTGGTGTAGTGGTTAAGCACCCTGGGCCCGGCTATCAAAAGATATAGTGTCCAGGGTCTTAAAGACTGGAAGATAAACAAGGGGCCATCTAGCTAAGAAACAACAAAGCCCACATGGAAGAAGCCACCAGCCTATCTCGACATGATCGCTGAAGACAAAGCGGGTGCATAAGCAAATGCGGGCATGTTTTCCTGATGTGCACTCACCCTTTACATAAAACTCTCTCTTATACATACGCGTTTCTGTGGATTTGTTTCGCTAAGGCACCCAGACTAACATAAGCAGCATGGAACGCATTTAAGAAGCCTAGACAA
Source organism: Tenrec ecaudatus (assembly GCF_050624435.1). Classification (NCBI taxonomy): domain Eukaryota; kingdom Metazoa; phylum Chordata; class Mammalia; order Afrosoricida; family Tenrecidae; genus Tenrec; species Tenrec ecaudatus. The sequence goes on from NW_027458087.1 coordinate 92,006, forward strand.
GGGCAGGGCAGGATATTTGGAGGGACTGGATCCAGAATTAGAGAGGAAGGGGTCCTGGAGGTGAAACGGGCTGCTAGCTCCCTGTCCCAAGGGGGACAATGAGACTGCTGGCTCCCATGAAGATTTACAGTCTTGAAAACTCCATATAGGGTCACTGTGGTTGGAATCCACTGGACGGCAGTGGCCTTTTGGGATTGAAGGTGGAAGCCACCAAAGAGCCTGCGGGGAGTGTGTGAACTTCTGGAATACAGCGAACAACCTCTGCACATCTGCTTTTCGTGCTGCCCAAGTCATGCATTGACATTTGTCCAAAAGTGAACCATCACAGCTGCTCTCTCAGGAAGCTGGGGGCTGAGCCCGCTGGTTCCACTCTGTCAGCATTTCTGGTCCGGGTACCTGCCCTCTGCCCCGGCACAGGCAATGGGCTTTTGGAAGCAGTGCTCCCTGGGTAGTGGGTGTGATTTGGCTCCTCTGGCCTAACATGATGAATGCTGAGAGGGGGTGGATACTAGGGGGTTAAGCTCCCTGACCTTTCCCTAGCCCAGGGGAAAACTTACTATTTAAAGTAAGTTTTAGACAGAATCTTTAGAAAGATAAATTGTTTACTTAATGTACACAATTACTCCCCAACACATCTGTTTTGTGTCTGCTCAACTCAACCTCATAGGCTATGGATGACCTTGAGCAAGTTTTTAAAGTCACAATGGGTTTCTACCAGGATTGAGAGTTCAGCTCTCTCAACTCTCCAACTGGTTATTAGCACCATAGTCTCATTTCTATTTATGGATTTACTTTGTTTGAGGGAAAAAAGACTCCCAATTCAACTTTATTTTATTAGGAACTCCTTTGCTATGTTTTACACAAGAAAAAGACACAAACCGCTGTTCTGGATGAAGGAGAGCATCCGCATGAGGCCACAATGGTGTCGGAAGGACCCACAGCCACAGTTACTTAAATAAAATGACACTCATTCTGTCCTGCTGACTCTGACTCATAGTGACTCTGTGTAGGGATCCTGAAGTTGCTACCTTTACAGGAAGCAATAACCTCATCTTTCTCCTGTGGAATGACTAGTGGCTTCGAACCAGCGATCTTGCTGTTAATAGTCCAACACTATCCAGCATCACCACCTGAGCTCCTGAAAGCTTAAATGAGACATGGAAAACAAACACCTTTGTCACAAAACTGTCCCTGAAGACGGATCAATTCATGGAGTTGCGGGAGGGCCTGTGAGAGCATGAGCGGGACCTTCATTGGGATGTGCACACGACCGTATATCGCTGAGTCTGGCCCGGGGAGTGGACGCAAGCTTTCCACTGCCGGTCAGCAGTAGGAAAGAACTCAATGGTGGCTGAATGTGTGGCCCCTCAAAATGGATTTAGGGTCTCCACATAGACTCTCACTGTGAGCCACAGCCTATTGCTCAAAATTTAAGCTTAAATATGACTTAAATGCCTAACATTCTGTTTCCTTAAACTAGAGTACTGCCAGGATCAACTAGAGGCCTGGATGACCTATCAGGTCTGAACAACGATCTCAAATCACTTCACATGATCCATTCCACCAGTCATGTCACCAGTCACACCTCCTCACTTACCCATTCCAGAGACTGTGCCTGTATAACCTATCGACTAACACATTCCCACATGTTGTGATTATGAAACCAACCATCATGCTGGAATAAGGACCAATCACGATGTAAGGGGCAGGGTCAATGGGAAAGCAAGATAGGGGCTGAGGGGAGCCAAGAGGGTCCCGTCACTCAATCCCTAAACCTGATCTAATGTCACTAGACTGGGGTCTTCCTCACATCTCAAGGGCACCCGATTCATGATTGAAGTGAATTGTGCTTATTCAATCTTTGTTCTGCTTACCGTCCTGCTCTTGCTGCCTCCTCTTCTTGCTTTATGTGTGTGGCTCCCTCTGTTGTGGTGACAAATGGCTTGAGAGGGATTTGACATAGGGAGAAAGCCCACCCACATCAACTGTCACCAGAAGCAGACACTAAGTTCATTTCTCTCACCTCACAGAACTATGCACATCAGACACTGGTAGAGCTGCCCGGAAGGGGAACCCTTAGTGCAGTGGTTCTCACCCTGTGGGTTGCGACCCCTTTGGGAGTCATATGACCCTTTCACAGGGCTCGTCCAATTCATAACTGTAGCAAAATTACAGTGATGAAGTAGCAAGAAAATCATTTAATGGTCGGGGGGGGGGGTCACCACAACAAAAGGACCTGTATTAGGAAGGTTGAGAACCACTGCCTGAGTGTGCTTAGGACTTTGCTGCCCTCAGGGTCACCAGACATTCCTGAAGGCAGAGTCACTGCAGGAAGCCCTTCTGGGAAATGCCCTGAAGCCAGGTCTCAACCAACTCCATCCACCCTCACCCTCCTAGATCCTAATCATAGGCTGCATGGAAATGCTCCCTGCCACTTCAAAGACTGTAAGTCCATCGGAGCAGAAAGCCTTCTCTTTCTCCCTTGGAGTGGTGGCTGGTGAGTTCAAACTGCTCACCTTCTGGGTAACATAACCCACAGACCAGCTCCCCCTGAGCTCAGTTAGGTTTGCCACACAGCACACATTGTTGGGAACCTTCTGAAGTAGCTGTGCCATGTGCAGGTTGGGGGATTTCGCACAAGATGCAGAATTCCACCCTCTCTTGGAAAAAATAATTTTTGCAATAGCCTTGTATTCTCTTCTGGATCTGAGTAGCAGCTACTCTCATGCAGTCCTAGCACATACATGCTAGGTCTTACGCCGAGTCTGCTCCATGCTTTCCTGTGTCCTATGTGGCGCTGTAGGCACCCAAGGCATGGACTCTGCAGCCTGGGTTCAAATCTCTCCTTTCCACTTCCTCACTGTGTGGTCATAGGCTCATGGCTTTATCATCCTGTGCCACTGATTTTTCATCTGTAAAATGAGGCAAGAATAGAGTCCACACATAGGCTTCTTAAGTGATATAATTGAATTATTATATACAAAAAGCTTAGAACATTGCTCGGCATCTTGCAAATACTGTTAGGTAGCTTAGCATAGGGAGTGGGTCATCCATTACATATGCTCAGGTTCAAACTTCCGGCCAGGAAGGGGTGGTACACCTAGGTGGGTGTTACACCTGGATTGGCCCATCTGAGCCAGGTGAATTCAATCCAGCCAATGGGGTTGACCAGGACCATCAACCATGCCTCCCTGTGGAGGAATTGAAAAGGCAGGATCTTGACCTCTCCGATGTCTCCCTTCACCCACTTTTCTGTTGTCCGTCCCCCAGGGAGGAGGTCACATGTAGATACTTGTAATCGGTTTCCTCTTTCCAATCCACCCTCCCTCTACCCTCCCAATATCACCACTCACAAATTATCAAGGTTTCTTGAGGGATGGGGGAGGAAGGGGTAAAAATGAGGACTTGATTGATGCCAGGGGCTTAAGTGGAGGCAAATGTTTTGAGAATAATGAGGGCAGTGAGTGTACAATGTGCTTTACACAATTGATGTATGTATGGATTGTGATAAGAATTGTATGAGCCCCTAATAAAACGATTTAAGAAAAGAAAGAAAAGGCAGGATCCTGGAGCCCACGTAGTGACTTTCTCTCCAGCAGCTTCTAGGCAAGCTGTGCAGGGGTGAGGGGCCCTGAGGTGCCTGTGTAAACCTGAAACTTCTTCTCTCAAAAAACTCACTTGGATCACAATCCAGGCTGCGGAGTGAATTCTTTCTCACGCGAAGCCAAGGACTGAGGTATATTTCTCCCACGAGAGATCTAACAATAGTATCTCTTATTATATCATTAGGAGCCCTGGTGGTGTAGTGGACTATGCATTAACCTGCTAATCGCAAGGTCAGGGGTTTGAACTGACTAGCCCCTCCGTGGGAGAAATATGAGGTTGTCTATTTCTGTAAGGCAATGGTTCTCAACCTTCTGAATGCCGCCACCCTTTAATACAGTTCATGTTGTGGTCACCTGCAACCATAAAATTATTTTCATTGCTACTTTATAACTGTAATTTTGCTATCGTTATGAATTGGATGACCCCTGTTAAAGGGTTATTTGATCCCCAAAGGGGTCGCGACCCACAGGTTGCGACCCCTGCTGTAAGGATTTAAAGTCTCAAAACCCCAAAGGGGCAGATCTTTGTCCTATTGGGAGTCAATAAAATGGTAGTTAGGTTTTTTTCTGCATCAGTATCAGATTCTGGTGGCAATCTCAGTCATCCTGCATTGTGGTCTGGTTTGAACTCCGGAAATGACTGCCCTGGTTTGAGGTGAGGGCCACGGTGCTTCAGTGGTAGACCTCTCATCGTCTTTCACCGGGAAGACCCGGGTTTGATTTGCAGCCAATGTGCCCCAGACTGTCAGTGAAGGTTTGTGTGTTGCTATGACACTGAGCAGGCTTCAGTGGTGTTTCCAGACTGAAACAGAATAATGAAGAAAGACCTGATCATCCCCTTCCACACATTGACCTATGGCCCACCACTGTTGGCTTCCTCTCCCAGTCCTGGTGGTAGCACAGATTGGCACAGTTTGCTCCACTGCCCATGAGGTGCCCATGAGAGGCTGAGTCGACAACCACAGTCAAGATCAACAGCTTAAACTCCATTCTGGGTCTATGGAAACAAGAACAACCTTCTGAAATGAGGTCACATTGCTATTTAGGACTGGGAGGATGCCTTTGTGATATGGATTGCACTCTGGATCCCGAGGGGGACTTTTAAACACAGCCACATAGCAGCTCCGGAAATTGTCATAGTGAGAAGGCAGGTTAAAAAAAAAAAAAAAAAAAAAAAAGCTTTTACTGGCTTGCTCAAAGGAGGCTGCGGGTAGATTGTGGGGTGGAAAACTCCTCTGGAAATGAAAAGTTTTTTTCCTTACATATGCATCATTTCTTCTGGTCCTGAAAGAAAACACAAAGCAGACGAGAGAAGGAAATGGAGACTAGCAGTCATCTTGTTGGTATTCCCACAGCACCCCCTCCTTAAGCACTTGCTGCCATCTCATCCAACTCCACTCAGTGTATTTCCACCCGGCAATGATGCAGAAATGTCTGCGTACTCCAGTTTGATTGTAGTCGGGCAACGTTTATGGCTTTGACATTCAACTGAGCATGGCAGGACGTCTAGAAACAATTATAACCAGCACCTGCTCTGTCTGTGCTGTGGGCAGGCAGTGACGGATTCCCAGCCTCTGGAACACTAGTGTTCCCTCCCAGCTCAGGATAATGACGGTGACACTCGGCCCCCTTGTTGTCTGGGGAGCTCAAGGAGCTCTCCTCTGAAACCTCAACTTATGGGCATTTCTTTAAGTGAAGACATCAAATTAGTGACTGGAAAGGAAGGCGTAGGAGATGATTATTGGCCACAAGACAAGCCTCAACCGCCTCCAGAGAGCATGTCTCCTAAGTACCAAGTCGGCGGTGACAGCTAGGGGGCCCTGGGTCACCGGGTGGTGTTGAGAGGGGACTCTGGGGCCCCAGCGTTGGACGCTGGCGGGTGCAAGTTCAAGAGGGTCAGGGGCTGATGCCTCCCCATGCCCCTGCCCTCCCCCAGCAAGGGCGCTCTGGGGTGCTGGGTCCTTGAGGCCCCGGCTGGCGGGGCCGCCCACGGTCAAGGCTTCGGGCACAAGCGCGGGTGCGCTGAGGCCTGCGCCGTGCGGGGGTCTGGGCTCAAGCAGGTGGTCGCGGCGGCTCCGCGGGCGGGCGGGCGCCCAGCAGGACGACCGACGACCCCCGGCGCGTCGCCGGCACCCAGCGCCCGGGCGTAGAGGCGGGCGGGGGGCCTGCGCTCCGCTGCCGCCAGGGCCCCCTCCTTCCGCGCCCCCCCCCCCGCGCCAGGTGAGCCCGGCCTGGGCCTCGGCGGGCGGTGGGGCTGCCCTCTCGCCGCCCTCCAGCGCCCCTCTCGCCGCCCTCAAGGGGCCGGGCCGCGCCGAGCCGGGCGGCCGCCGGCCGGGGCTGGGGGTTGGGAGGGGCGGGGGTCACGAGCGGGTCGCTCGTTCGGCCGCAGGCGGGGGGCGTGGCCGGGCGGCCGCGCGCTAGGCCGGGCCAGCGGCCGCCACGCCCTCGGGCTCAGACTCCGACTCCGGCTCGGCTCGCCCTGGCGGCGGTGGCGCCGTGAGGAGGAGTCCGCGCTCCTCTGTGGCGGCGGCGGCGGCCGGCTCCAGGCCGGGTTTTGGCGCCGCCCGCCTGCTGCCTCCTGGCGGCTCCTGAACTCCAGCCCCCTCTCTATCAGCCTCTCACTCCGTCTCAATACGTCTCAAGATGGCGGCCAATGTGGGATCTATGTTTCAATATTGGAAGCGCTTTGATTTACAGCAGCTGCAGGTCAGGCTTCTCTCTCGGCCTCTCGCTCGCGGGTGGGGGCTGCGGGCGGTCGCGGCCTCCCCGGGGGGGCGCCGGGCTGCCTTGCCGCCGGGGAGCCGCGGCGGAGGGGAGGAGGGGGGTGCCGGGGAAAGCGGGGCCGACTCAGGGACAAGTCCCTCTCACTCCCCGGCCCCCATTGATAACTCGCTTGATCGGAAATTGATCCTCTTTGTTCAATTCATCGATCAGCCCAAGATGGCGCCGGGAGCCGCCGCCGCCACCGCTGCCCCTGGTGTCTGCCCCCTCCCCTGGCGCCCCCCCCCCCGGCCCCGAGCCGCCGCCGCCGCCGCGGGACCAGGGAGGGGGCGGCACCGGGCGCCCGCGGGGTGCGCAAAAAAAACAAAAAAAAAAAAGAACTTGAGGAAAGTTGTGTTTTTCTTTGCTGTCTCATACCCTGTATTCTTTTATCTCCTCTCTGAGATCCTTCTGTAAGGGGATGTCCAGTGCACTGCAAATAGGTTTTGGGTCTATACCCGGCCGTCCCCTCTCATTCTCCATGATAAGATTTTTTTGTTCTCATGATGCCTGTTGCCTTATCCCTTTGAAACTTTGTGATCACACAGGCTGGTATGCTTCCTCCATGTGGGCTCTGTTGCTTCTGAGCTAGATGGTTGCTTCTTTACCTTCAAGCCTTTAAGACCCCACACGCTATATCTTTTGGTAGCTGGACACCATCGGCTTTCTTCATCACATTTGCTTATGCAGCCGCTTTGTGGTCAGTGATGGTGTAGGGAAGGTGAGCATCGTTTAATGCCAATTTAATAGAACAATGTTCTTGCAATGAACGAGTCCTTGAGCGGAGACCCTATGTCCATCTGCTACCTTAATACTAAATCTATAAACACATGGACATAGATCTATTTCCCCATGCCCCTTTGTAAATATATGTACATCCTTTATTTAGACATCTATAACTGGCCCTTGCTTCCCAGCTCACTCTTCTATACCCTTTGATTTTCCTCTTGTGCCCACTGTCATGCTCAGTCTTCCTTTGGGTTTCAGTAATTCCTCTTGGTTACATTACCCTTGATCACGCCCTACCAGGCCTCCTGCATCCCCCTCACCACTGATTTCCATCACTTTTTGTTCCCTTGTCTCTGGAATTCTTAACACCACTACCTTTCTTCCCACCTCCCTCTCTCGCATGTCCTCCAGGATGTGCTAGTTCCGTTTTTTTTTCTCCTCCAGATTGTTCGTTCAGCCTATCTTATTTAGACAGACCTGTAGAGGCAATAACATGCACAAAAACAAGAAAGAACAAAACCAAGCAGCAAAATAAACAAAAAAACAAAAATCCAATTACAATAAAAGAAAACAGAGGTCAACAAGATAGAAAAGCTCATAGATAGTTTAAGGACTATGTGTTGGCCTTTAGAAGTGTTTTCTAGTCCAGTCTTTTGGGGCACCAAACCCTGACCCTAAAGTCCACCTTTAGCATTTCCTTGGGATCTTGCTGCTCCTTTTACTTGCTCTTCTGCTGTACCCCCTTAGTGTTATGCCTCGGTGTAGCGAGATCAGTTTGGGGGTAATTCCCACACTGTGTCTCCAGTGTTGTCCCCTCTAGGGCTATGGGTCTTTGAGGGACGTTGTGTCTCGTCGTGGGGCTGGCCATGTGGTCTTCTATGTGAACTGACTTCTCTGAGTGGGAACATCATCCTCAAGGTCTGGTGGGACAGGATGTGCTCCACTCTCCCCTTCTCCCCTTCATCTCTGTGTGCTCTGATCAGATAATGTCTCTGTCCAGGAGATGCAAATTCAATGCTATCCTCTGAAATAAAATCTTTGGGAGGGGTTGTGGGGAATATCTGCTCAGATCTTTGGTGTGTCCAGGAGAGAGGGACTGCTCGGCTGGGCACAGCCACGAGGGGCTCAGAACTCTGGCTCCAGAAAATGGTTGTAAGTTTGGCTTTGTTTTTAACCAGTTGTGTGCCTCTGGGTCAACACCTGTGTTTTTTTGAGTTAGTTTTCTGATCCGAAAAGTAAAGGTACTCCATTGTCCAGACTCCCATGTCACCAAGTGATCGATAGGGGCTAACCAGAGCCTGATTCAAATAGTGTGGATCTGTTAGGTGCCTTCTAGACCTGGGGTGGCGATTCGGAGCCCAGGACAACAACAATGTCCGAGAGGTGATATAGGTGGCTCCAAATTGAAACAGGAAGACCACTGTGGAGATTTTGTCCTTCCACTGATGGCCACAGGCCACCGCCTCACGTCCTGCAAAAACAGTTTCCATGGCTCAACAGCCAAGCCAGGGGCCAGTGCCATAAAAATCATATGGCTAACTGGGACAAAGGGCAGACAGATATTTTTTATCATGATGTCTTGAGAAACCCACCTAACCTCCATGCAAATCTTCTGGTGTGAGTTATTTTTGGAAGCAATCATATGCTGACAGTAATTCAAATCTTTCCTTTTGACAATTTGCCTGTACTCTTTTCTGAACCTGAGAAGGTAATCCCTGTGTCCACTAAGAAATTGACTGGCTGGCCTCCTACTTGGACAGTTAGCCTGGGATCCTGGGGACCAAGTGAAACAGAGCACTGACACCTTCATTCAGCTTCTTCAAGCATTATTGTCTCTTGCTTGGGATTTTCTAGGTGTGGATGAGGCCCGTCCTCTCTATTGGAGGGTTGTCTGCTTCTCCTGGGGTATTCAAGGCACTGATTTTTCCAATGTCCTTCTTTCCTGCAGTAGGCACATTGATCCTGCCCCATGGCTTGGCGGTGCCCACAGGTCAGTCTCTCCGTAAGTGGGCCATGCTCTCCTTTTCCTGAGTCTCTGGGGTCTCTCATGGCAATTACTAGTATTTTAACTAGTTTCTTTGTCTCTGTCGTGGTAGGATCATCTCTGTTGTTACACACCCGCTGAGCCACTTGTACCAAATCACTAAGATTTTTCCCGTCAAACCCTTCCCACTTCTTTTTCATGTCTGAGGCAGACTGAGTAATAAAGGCAATACTTATTGCCCTCCTGTTCTCGGGGCCTCCAGGCCGTTAGGGATATAAAGCCCGTAGGCTTCCATCAGTCACTCTAAAAAGGCACGCAGACATTCTCTTGTAAGAGCCTGAAAATTCTCACTGACCTTAGATAAATTCATAGGTTTTCTAGCTGTTCCACTGAGGGCCTGCAAGAGAAACTGGTGATACCTGGTTAGGCCTTCTGTGCCTTGCAAGGAGTTTGGATCTCACATTTTTCGTGCAGTGGCAAAAAGAGTTTCCCTCACATGGGGAGTGCCTGCTGTCTGACCATCATGTCCATTGACTGCTTACTGGGCCTCTCTCTGGCAGGGCTACTGTACCTGTGTTGTGAACAGCACCTGGAGAAGTTGCTGGCAATTTCTGGAGGTGGGCTAATGCATATGGAAAACCGTTTCTATCAAGGAATCAGACCTGCTTTGTCAGAAAAAGGGATTTTGTTGATTCCAATTATACAAATCACTGGAATACAAGGGGATATATACCCAAAAAGGGACTCAGGGGTCTTCCCCAGGTGTTGGGGCTGCTTGCCTTGAGTGTAGAATGGCTGCTGCCAAATCATCCTTCTTGGGGGGTGGGGCGGTCGAGATCCCATACCAGCCCTAGTGTATGTTGGGGTGTGGACTCAGAAAGGAGTTATGAGTATTTCTCTCTCTCCAGCCCCATGCACCTGACAGGGTGGCAGTGATAATGAAGGGTCGTAAGCTAGTTCTCCCACTCCCAGAGTCCTCCTGCAAAAAGGAATAAAGCCGAGACAGAGGGGTATGGGGAGGGGTTGGGGAAGGGCAGCCTCCACCTTAGTGGTTTTAGGACCTTGGGTCTATTTTTTTTCTGGTCCTGCCATGTTTCCTGAAATCTTGAAACAAGAACCCTTTCTGTTGCAGGAGGAAGTAAGTCTTTTGTTTATGCTGGCTTATTAGTGGCAATGTCATTCCACGCATCAATTTTAGGGATCAGATAGGGATGTCCTGGTTCCCCATAAACATAACTATGAACTCTGAGAAATAGGGGAAGGGAAAACGAGTCTTGCATGGGCAAATCAGGAACTCCTTCTGTCCAATCACCTTTAAACAAATTGCGGAGTCTCCAGGCTTTAGGGCTGAAACTACATTCTCTTTGTGAGCGCCTAGAGCAGGGGTCCTCAAACAATAGCCTGTGAGCCACATGCGGATAGCCGAGGACCTTGATCCTGTCCGCCGAGTGTTTGTGCCCCGTTTGTTTGTGTGTTTTTTTTAAACTTCAAAATAAGGTATGTGCAGGAAGCATAGGAATTTGTTCATAGTTTTATTGAAACGATAGTTCGGCCCTCCAACTGATCAGAGGGACAGTGAACTGGTCCCTGTTTAAAGAGTTTAAGGACCCCTGGCCTAGAGAAATCAGAAATCCGTAGTTCTGGGGAGAGCACTCCTGTTAAGGAGGTTTCCTTTCTAAGCAAGCCCAGACAGTGGCAATTGGATCTCGGTGCACCTCGAAATGTTGTAGCCACTCTCCATTCCCAGAAAGAAAACTACTCCGACCGCTGGCAAGTTCAACAGAAAAAGTTTTTTTTCCTGAGCAGCCCCAGTCTAATTGTCCAAAGGTTTTTATACTTTTGCAATGTGCAGGTGTGCAAGCAGGCAGAGTAGAGAAGCAGGGTGTTGCAGTTAGTCATTCTTAGTTGAACAAAGACTGCTCTGGTCGCTCTCGCGAATCTTCTGAGCATCCATATCCTTTGGGACATTCCCTTGGGCACATCTGCACAGCCTACCTCCCCTATATCAGCTAGTTCATTTACAGTTCATAGCTACTTTATTTACTTTACATGGTGCCTTCTGTCAGCTCATAATGGCTTCACTCTTGTCAAGGCTGTTTAAGCTTTTCCCAGAGATCCTATATAGCCGCCATTGTGGCCATGGGGAAACGGGGCCTGTGACCCTGGCCAAGATGGTGCCCACCAGCCCAAACATGTGGAAGGGCACTGCCTAGGGAGCTGGTTGAATAGACCTGGGAGTTAGCCCTGCCTTGTCCTGGGAGCCAAATATTTCCCTTTTCCCCTCCATTCCCTTTCTCCTGGCTTTTCAAACAAGCTGCTTTAGCCCTATAATGCCCAGCACAACATTTTTATAACATTTAATTGAAACTTATCTAGTACCAAACTTATAAATTATCAATGTGACAATTTGGTTACATTTCAAAAACATTGCACGTTTTATATATTTGAATGCCATATATACATATTGATAACTATGAAAGTAAAGAATAAAAATGTTTAAAATTATTTCCTGAATTTAAAACTTGAGGCGTTATAGTGTTAGTGTTCTACCAGTGTAGGTTTGTTCCTTGTTACAGGCTGGTTTTCCGTGGCCCAGGCTTAGGCCAATGGCATATGGAACCCTTCCTGTGTAACTGTTACCTTTAGGCTTTCAGTGTTGCTGCTTAAGGCACTTTTGGGGAAAGCTCTTACTACACAGTTCCACTGCCACGATGTTCCAGACAGAAATTCCAATTCCCTTAAGGTTCCCTGAGCTTCCAGATGCCCCTTCCCTTCAGAGATTTGAGAGTCTGCTCCCGCCAGCAGGCATCTTGGAGGGCCGTGGGGCCATTCCAAGCAGTGGTTCTCCTAGCTTGTCTAGAATAATGGTTGGACTTAAAGTCGACCTCAGTGAGTTGTCTTTGATCCCTTACTTCTTGCTGGGGCATCTTCCTGAGGCAACAGATTCAGGGCAATAAAGGGCTCGCTCTCAAGTGGGGTTTATTGACCTTGAGGCAGCAAGCTCTACATAGCCTTCTTTTGTGCTTTCTAGATGGGACTTAGCAGCTTCATACTCAGGAATTGCCCCCTTGCATGAATCCTGTCCAATTGGGATAGAGTTGACACAGAGGCTAGACAAACAAAAGCTGATACACTATGCAACTTTATTTGAGAAAGGAGAATGGTGGCCAGAGAATGGTACACTTTCCCTTCTAACCCTGATTCACCTGGAACAGTTTTGTAAAGTGATTGGAAAGTGGGCCGAAATGCCAGAAGTTACAGCATTTCTCCTTTTGAGGAGCAGTAGAGACCTTCATCCCCAGTGCACCCAGGAACCCCCTAAGGCAGGCATCCTCAAACTGTGGCCCGTGGGGCACATGTGGCCTGACGACATTTATCCCACCCTCAGGGTGTTTTTGCTGCCTCTGCATGTCCTACTTAGTAGCCGATTCGTGCAATGTGCATAGGAATTTGTTCATAGTTTGGTTTTTTTTAACTATAGTCTGGTGCTCCAACGGTCTGAGGGACAGTGAACTGGCCCCTGTGTAAACAGTTTGAGGACCCCTGCCCTAAGGGATCCTGGACTTAGGGGTTACTAATCTCCCAGCCCTGAAACATCCCTGAACATTCTACCCGTTGTAGGAGGCACCATGGGAATTTGGTCTCTGGGTAATTTACAAGTCTTTTATTCAATTTGAAGCCAAGAAAATTAAAAATGACTCAGACACTTACTTTCTTTTGATCCCTGTTGACTCCCGCTGTAGTATTCCAATATTACAATTTAACGCTATAACGCATGACCTTTTCATTCCATTCAATTAAATGTGTGTGTATAGATAGATAGATAGATAACTATGAAAGTAATTAATGAAAACAAAATTTGTTTGACCAAAGTTAATAATTGAGGGATAATAGGATTAAATAGAAGCATGGTTCTTAGCAGTGGGTCCAAACATTAGGATCATAAATGAAACAGTGATCTCAGTGCACCCAGTAGTTCCCAAACCCTGTACCCTCATTGGGGAAATTGTGGATGCTTTTACTCCCGTGCCTATACTTAGAACGAACAAACACACATGCCTGATAATCCTAAGATTTTTTTTGTTTCCTGTGACACTCACCTAATTTCAAGGGCACTGCCACCTCACAAGCCTAGCCTTGTCTCAGTTAAACTGTTCACCCTCTTGTCCGTTTGTTTGTTTTTCCAGAAGTTCTCAAGTTACCAAGCCCTCTGAACCAAGTGTGCCACCTCTAGGACCACCATCTCCTGGACCACCTCAACCTTATCCATCCTAGACCTGAATGGACAACCCCTCCCAGCAGAGTAGAAAGGGTATGGACCCAAAGCCCCACTTCACCCTTTTGCCAGCAGGAAGGACCTAAAGATGTCGTCGCCTTGTACCCCAAAGATTTGGGTCCATATCTCTTCAGGGTGTAAATTTTAGGTAGCTAGCATAGGGACTAGGTTGTCCATGATACATGCTCAGAGGGCCAAGCTAGCCACCCAGGAAAGAGTGGCACACCGAGCGTGCTCAGAGGTCCAGGTTTCCAGTCAGGAAGGCCAGGTACACCTGGGTGGGTGCTGCACCCACATTGACCCACCTAGGCCAAGTAAATTCAATTCAGCCACTGGGGTCCACCAGGGTTGCCTACCATGCCTCCCTATCTCTCCTAAAACACAATTGGATCACAAACCTGGCTTTGGCGTGAATTCTTTCTCATGCAGAGCCAAGGACCAAGGTATATCTGTCCACAGAGAGAAAAACCTAGGAAAGCTCTTTGGAGGCAGCAGCACTGCACATGAGTGGCTATTGGATACTGTTTAGATGCATGGCTTTCTATTTGGAACTTTTTTTTGTCTCACCTGAATGGAAAGGAAGAGGTAATACTTCTGGATCACACAGTATCCATGTCCACAAATGAGCTGCTCATTCCACAGTCCTGGCAGTGCCTTTTGAAAACCCTCTGCTTTAGAATGTCACTCCTTGAAGATGGCAGTGGGAGTGGCTGGGGCCAAGTATGCTGCCTCTTACTCCCAGTTGCAGGTTTCTGGATGCTGATTGTATCTCTTACAGCATCAATTAGTGGGCTTGTTGTCTGCCTCAGGCTTTGTTCACAGAGATCCTCCAGCTAGGTGGTGGTGTGTGCGCATAAGCAGAGGCTTCCTGCCAATCCCCCATGAGTAGTAGAGCTCCCATGGTGTGGACTCCATGAAAGCCGTGCTCCAGCCAGCAGGATTACAAAGGAGGGTGGGCCCGGCAGGACAGGAGGGCCATTGCCCCTATGGAATGACCTCAGAACCCCGCCTCCCTCCCTGTCCAGCTCCTGGGACTATGGGCCCTAAGCTTCATGCCTGACTCAGGAATAGACACAGGGTGAGGCAACTCCAGGAGGTGATTTTGCTGATCTAATCCAGCCTGAGATCATCCTTGCATGTGCCCTCTGTCCAGACCTTTTTTTAAATTGTTCATGCAACACTAACCACAATGCATATATACATCGGTTGTGTAAAGCACATTTGTACATTCATTGCCCTCATTATTCTCAAAATATCCACTCTCCACCCCACCCAAGCCCCTGGCCTCAGCTCCTCATTTTTCCCCCTCCATTCGAGCTACCCTTGATAATTTACTAATTATTTTCTCATATCTTGCACTGTCTGATGTTCCTTCACCCACTTTTCTGTTGAGGTTAAATGTAGATCCCTGTATACGGTTTCCGTTTTCCAACCTACCCTCCCTCCACCCTTCCCGAGTCTGCACTCATAACACTGGTCCTCAAGGGCTCATCCACCCTGGATTCCCCATGTTTCCTGTTCCTATCTGTCCAAGTGTACATTCTCTAGTCTAGCCTGATTTGTAAATTAGAATTGGGATCATGATAGTGGGAGATAGGAAACATGTAGGAACTAGGGGAAAGCTGTGTTTCATCGTTATTATCTGGTACCTGTCTTGGTTTATCTCCTCCCTGACACCCTTCTGTTAGGGATGTCCAGAGGACTGTAAATGGGCTTTGTGTCTGTACCCAGCACTCCCCGCTCATTCGCAATGATAAGATTTTTTTTGTTCTGATGATGCCTGCTACCAAATCTTTTCAAAACCTCATGATCACACAAGCTGGTGTGCTTCTTCCATGTGGGCTTTGTTTCTTCTGAGCTAGATGGGCGCTTGTTTTCCTTAAAGCCTTTAAGACCTCACATGCTATATATTTGATAGCTGGGCACCATTAGCTTTCTTCACCACATTTGCTTATGTACCTGCTTTGTGTTCAGTGATCGTGTAGGGAAGGTGAGCATCATAGAATGCCAATTTAATAGAACAGTATTTTTGCAACGAGGGAGTCCTTGAGCAGTGGCCCAATGTCCATCTGCTACCTTAATACGAAACCTATAAATATAGGGACATAGATCTATTTCCCCATGCTCATATATTTAAATATGTACATGCCTTTTTTTAAACCTCTATAATTGACCCTTGCTTCCTAGCTTGCTTTTCTATTCCCTTTGATTTGCCTCTTGGGCCCACTGCCATGCTCACTTTTCATTTGTGCTTCAGTAATTCAGTAATTCCTCTTGGTTCCATTGGTTCCATTTCCCTTGATCACTCCCTACCAGGCCTCCTACATCCCCCTCACCACCGATTTGCATCACCTGTTCTTCCCTTTTCTCTGGGTTTCTTAACACCACTACCTTTCCCCACACCTCCCTCTCTCCCATGTCTCCCCAGAAGTGTTGGTCCTGTTTTCTCTCCTCCAGATTGTTCGTCCAGCCTATCTTATTTAGACAGACCTGTAGATGTAATAACATACACAAAACAAGACAGAGCAAAACCAAGCACTAAAAGCAACAAAACAACCAAAATCCAATGACAATGAATGAAAACAACTCAACAAGAAAGAAGTGGCTCATCGTTAGTTCAAGGTCGGTTTGTTGGCCTTTAAGAGTGTTTTCCAGTCCAGTCTGTTGGTGTACCAAGTACTGGCCTCAAAGTCATCCTTTGGCATTCCCTGGGGACCTTGATGCTTCGTTTTCTTGCTCTTCTGCTGTACCCCCTTAGTGTTATGCCTCGGTGTGGCAGGATTAGTTGGGGCGCATTTCCCACACTGTGTCTTCAGTGTTGTCCCCTCTAAGGCTATGGGTCTTTGAGGGGTGTCTTGTCTCATCGTGGGGCTGGCCATGTGGTCTTCTATGTGGACTGGATTCTCTGAGTGGGAACATCATCCTCAAGTCCTGGTGTGCCAGGATGTGCTCCACATTCCCCTCCTCCCCCTTCATCTGCTCCATGTGCTCCGATCAGATATGTCCCTCTCTCAGAGCTGCAGATTCACTGCCACCTTCTGAAATAAAATATTTGGCATGGGAAGGTGAGTTGGGTGGGAGGATCTGCTCAGATCATTTGATGGTTCAGGATAGATTGACTGTTCGGCTGGGGACAGGTATGTGGGGCTTAGGGCTCTGGCTCCCAACACTGGTTGTGAATATGTCTTTGTTGTTAACCAGTTGTGTGCCTGTGGGTCAACACCTGTGTCTTTTTGAGTGAGTTTTCTCATCTGCAGAGTAAAGGTAATCCATTATCCAGACTCCCATGTCACCAATTGATTGAGAGGCACTAACCAGAGCCTGATTGAAATAGTGTGTACCTGTCAGGCGTGTTCTAAAAACACCTTAAAAGTCGTAAAAACACTATAAATGCCTTAAAAACCCTAAAACGTCTAAAATATTTCTAAAATGCTAAGACCACCCCTAAAGACCCTCTAAAACATCTTAAGACCATTAAATACATGGTAAAAGGCTTTCTAAAACACCCTAATGCGCCATAAGTCTTAAAAAAAACTCCTTACGTCCCGAAAACATAATAAATGCCCTAATATTATGCAAATGCCTTAAAACGCAAAATAAAGAACACGTGAAGCCCTAAAAACACGCTAAAAGTCTTTTAAAACCCCAAGAACATCCCTACAAAGCAACCCGAAGCACTATAAAACCCTGTAAAAGTCCAACAGCCTAATAGACATGAATTCACCATGAAAGCAAAAAATAATCCAACAAAACCCTAAAGCCCTGAAAACCAAAACCTAATCCCCCCAAACACTCTAATGCCTTAAGAAGCACCCTAAAATTTTAACAAAACACTAAAAGCCATAAAAACACATATAAGCCTAATAAACACCCTTAAACACTAAAATCACCCTAAAAGCCTTAAAATGTCTGAAAAGCCATAATATTCCCTAAAATTCAAATAACACTCTGAAGCCACAAATAACACACTAAATGCCTCCCAAAACATGTGGAACTTCCAAATCATATCCCTAGAAGATTCCCAAACCATGAACTTCCAAAACCACATAAATGCCCTGAAGACAACATGAAAGCCCCAACAAAACATAAAATGCTGGGGAAAAACACATAAAATATTTTAAAATACCCTAAAATCTCTAAGAAACCCTGTAAGATCACTAAAAACACCCCTACCTGCTAAAAAATACCTATACACTCCAAAAAATCACCCCTAAATCCCTTAAAAACTCCCTTAAACCTTATAAAACACCCTTAAAGCCCAAACCACCCTAATGCGCAAAAAAATTAAATGACCCCAAATGACCTTAAAGCCCTAAAAATCACATGCCACAAAAAAATCCTAAATGACCCCAAAATTCCAACTCAAAGCCAGCCTACAAGTCTTTTATGAGAACAGTTTTATCTTTCTACCAAGGAGAAGTTTGTAGGTTCAACCCCTGACCTATGCCCTTACCATATGAAGTTAGTAATCAGTGGTTTTGCAATTCTTTGAAGAAAGATGAGGGTAATTTTATCAGGAGTGAATTAAACTTGTCTAGTGCCTTGAGTAGAACTGATAACTGTACTACATTGAGTCGTCTGGTCAAGGAGCATGGGATATTATCCCATTTGCTGAGGTCACACTTGATTTCTTGTAATTTCTGTAGTTTTCCTCACATAAATCTGTTGTTTTTTTATTCAAGTATAGATATAGATATTTTCATTTACGCTTGGCTATTGTAAATGGTACTACCTGAAAATGTGTATTTCATTAATTATTATTTCTTTTTTTTTTTTTAAATTTTAACAATTTATTGGGGCTCATACAATTCTTTTCACAGTTCATATATATACATACATCAATTGTATAAAGCACATCTGTACAGTTTTTGCCCTAATCATTTTTTTCTCTTTTCTTCTTTTACATTTTATTAGGGACTCATACAACTCTTACCACAATCCACACATATACATACATCAACTGTATAAAGCACATCCATACATTCCCTGCCCCAATCATTCTCAAGGCATTTGCTCTCCACTTAAGCCCCTTGCATCAGGTCCTCTTTTTTTTCCCCTCCTCCCTCCCCCTTCCCCCCTCCCTCATATGCCCTTGGTAATTTATACATCGTTGTTTTGTCATATCTTGCCCTATCCGGAGTCTCCCTTCCCCCTTCTCTGCTGTCCCTCTCCCAGGGAAGAGGTCACATGTGGATCCTTGTAATCAGTTCCCCCTTTCCAACCCACTCGCCCTCCACTCTCCCAGCATCGTCCCTCACACCTTGGTCCTGAAGGTATCACCCACCCTGGATTCCCTGTACCTCCAACCCTCATATGCACCAGTGTACAGCCTCTGTCCTATCCAGCCCTGCAAGGTAGAATTCGGATCATGGTAGTTGGGGGGAGGAAGCATCCAGGATCCGGGGGAAAGCTGTGTTCTTCATCGATACTACCTCACACCCTAATTAACCCATCTCCTCTCCTAAACCCCTCTATGAGGGGATCTCCGTTGGTCGACACTTGGGCCTTGGGTCTCCACTCTGCACTTCCCCCTTCATTTAATATGATATATATATACATATATATACATACATATATACATATACACATATATACACATACATACACACACTTATATCTTTTTTTTTGCATGATGCCTTATACCTGGTCCCTTGGGCACCTCGTGATCGCACTGGCCGGTGTGCTTCTTCCATGTGGGCTTATTTGCTTCTGAGCTAGATGGCCACTTGTTCACCTTCAAGCCTTTAAGACCCCAGACACTATCTCTTTTGATAGCCGGGCACCATCAGCTTTCTTCACCACATTTGCTTATTCACCCATTTGTCTTCAGCGATCCTATCATGGAGGTGTGCAGTCAATGATATGATTTTTTGTTCTTTGATGCCTGGTAACTGATCCCTTTGGGACCACTCGCTCACTCAGGCTGGTGTGTTCTTCCATGTGGACTTTGTTGCTTCTGAGCTAGATGGCTGCTTGTTTATCTTCAAGCCTTTAAGACCCCAGTCACTATCTCTTTTGATAGCCGGGCACCATCAGCTTTCTTCACCACATTTACTTGTTCACTCACTTTGGCTCCAGCCGTTGTGTCGGGAGAGTGAGCATCATAGAGTTCCAATTTAATAAAAGAAGGTATTCATGCATTGAGGGAGTGTTTGAGTAGAGGCCCAAGGTCCTTCCGCCACCTTAATACTTGACCTATAAATATAGACACATAGATCTATTTCCCCATCCTCCTATATATATTTGCATGTACATGTCTTTGTCTAGACCTCTATGAATGCCCTTTGACTCCTAGCTCTTTCCTCCATCTCCCTTGACTTTCCTCCTGCCCTACTACCATGCTTCATCGCCACCTGGGCTAGAGTATACCTCTTCTCTAAGCAACCTTACCCTTGATCATTTCCCACAAGGCCTGCCACTCCCCCTTCTCTACCATTTGGGGTCCCATGTTTTTCCCTTGTCCCTGGGTTTGTTAACACCACTTCCTTACCCCCCCTTTACCCCCCCACCCCAAGTCCCCCCAAAACTGTCGGTCCCGTTGTTTTTCCTCCAGATAGTTCATCCAGCCTGTCCTATTCAGACAGACCTGTGGAGTCACTAACATGCACGAAAACTAGACAGAGGAAAACAAAGCAACAGTATACAACCAGACAACAAAACAACAAAAACAAACCACTGACAAAGAACAGAATAAAACAGTTCACAAGAGAAAAGCTTGTAGTTAGTTCAGGGATCGTTTGCTGGCCCTTAGGAGCGTTTTCCAGTCCAGTCTGTTGGGGCACCACGCCCTGGTAATTATTATTTCTTGATCTATTTCTTCATCCTTCGAAATATTATCAGTTTGTTGTGGTAGATAAACATTAGGACTTTGCATAACTTAGAAATATTACATTTCACAGAAAAATCATATTAATTATGTCGACAGAGCTATAAAAGGAATGTTGCCCTGAATATCTTCAGATATGACAGCTGTTTCATTGAGAAATTAAGCCAGACAGACACAATGTGATGTACATTTTGTTATTTTCATGTGGGTTCCTTCACTCTTCCAAAAAAATTAGTTTCATGAGCCCCTTGGGGAATGAGTTTGAGTTCAGATCAGATGTCTATTTATATATTTGAGTCCTGAAGCCCATTTGATGGACTGTTCTGTTGCTTCCAAAGTAGTCAGTCACTTCCCCACCAATTAGAGAATTTGTCCGAAGCAAAAGTAAAAGTGTGGCGTACGACATTTGACTGCACACCATCTAGAATCACACTCTCATTTGGTGTTGGCAGTTTTACTTGTATTTCAATTGTAAACTACACTTCAGAGTTCAGGCTAGTGAAAACGTTTCAGTGGAAAAAATTTGCACACAACTACGTGCAGTTTGTGATTCTGTTGTTCCCAAGCAAGGCTATGAGGACAAAGATGCACAAGCATGGGGGGCACTGCAGACAATGTGTGAAAGTTTCCAGGAGCTCAGGGGTGGACAGCGGCTGCTAATTCTCCCGTGCTGGCAGTGAGCTATGTGGGAGGGGGGCTTTGTGTGAGGTCCCTGTGGGGTCTCTGAGAAGTCTCCATAAAGGATGCTGAGAACTTCATATGAAGTCTCTGTGCGAGGCCTCTGAGTCTCTCTGGAAGTCTCCAAGGAAGTATGTGTGTGAGGTTTCTCTCTCGGGTATGTGTGAGTGTCCTTGTGAGATGTCTGCTGAATTGTGGGGGGTGGGGGGCAGTTGTTTCGCTGAGGTCTCTGCAGGTCTGAGTGGGCTTCCCTTTGTTTGACCTCACAGCACCATATAAGAGGACCTGGTGGCAGGGGAAAGGGAAGGGGCTTGGTCCATGCACCCCTTGCTGTTCTTTCAGGGTCTTCTCTCCATCTCCGTGCACTTACCTAGCACGAACGGTAGGGTTCAGCAGCGGGGAGTCCGGTGTCCAGCTCTTCACTCTCTCT
Organism: Tenrec ecaudatus; assembly: GCF_050624435.1. Taxonomy (NCBI): domain Eukaryota; kingdom Metazoa; phylum Chordata; class Mammalia; order Afrosoricida; family Tenrecidae; genus Tenrec; species Tenrec ecaudatus. Next base: position 113,294 of record NW_027458087.1, read on the forward strand.
AGGAACACACCCAAGCTACCTGCTACCCAAGAGGCCCCAGATCCAGGCTCTGCAGATCCAGAATCTGATTTTTTACTGCCACAGTCACTCCAGAGGCTGCCTTGGCACAATCAGGACTCCAGAAACAACATCATGCTGCTGTACCAGCAGTCTCTGGGGCCTATGTCCACTTCCCTCCTCCACCACTGGTGTCAGTCCCCACCCACCCCACACACACACTTGGTGTCCTGACTGAGGCATGGAGGTCAAGGCTCAGTGGATGTCTTCCTCGCCATCCTTTACTGTTTAGTTCAGTAAACAGTAAACCCTGGCCCACCAGGGGTGTTCTTTTAAGCACATGAGAATTTACTCAAGCGGATCAACTAATCATATTTTGGGGGGCCCTCCTGCCTTCTTCTATAATCTGGTGCCCAGGAAATAAAACCCTGTGTTAGAAGCACAGAGGAAACACTGACCACTATTGAACTGGTTTCCCTTATCAAGACAGGTGATGTCTAATCTCCGTGCACATCCTGATTTCCCAGGAGTCTCTAGGGGAAGGGAAGGCTGCTCCCAGTTGTGACTTTCTTTGCAGCACTCAGTCCTTAGAAGCCACTCTCTCCGGAGAACATTCCTAGAGCACGTGCACGCGTGTGTGTGTGTGTGTGTGCGTGTGTGTGAAGATCACCAGCCTGGGGTCATGTTTCCTGAGAACATTCCTAGAGTGTGCGCGTGAGTGTGTGTGTGAAAACCACCAGCCTGGGATCATGTTTCCTGAGAACATTCCTAGAGCGTGTGTGTGTGTGTGCGTGTGTGTGTGTGTGTGTGTGTGTGTGTGTGTGTGAAGACCACCAGCCTGGGGTCATGTTTGCTGAGAACATTCCTAGAGCATGTATGTGTGTGTGTGCGCACGCGTGTGTGTGCATGTGAAGACCACCAGCCTGGGGTCATGTTTCGTGAGAACATTCCTAGAGCGCGGACGCGTGTGTGTATGCATGTGTGAAGCCCAAAAGCCTGGGGTCATGTTTCCTGAGTCCTGGCACTCTGTTATTGACTCATCCCCACTCTACCCCACCCTGGCTATCAACTCATCCTTCCCCCAGTCAGGAGATGGAAATCAAGTAAAATAACAGTTTGTCGCCCCACTAAAGATAGTATTGAGAAAGTAACCTTCCCTGCTTGAAAGCTGTGCCTTTGCTATCCAACCCAGTGCTCTCTGTAGGAGATAAAGTTCTGCTGTGGGGGCAGCTAGCTAAAGCTGGGGTGAAGCACCTGGCCGATTCCCCTTTGTAAGCCTGTGTTAGCTCCGCTTGTGTCTTGCGTCATTTCTGGGGATCCTCATGCTCTTTGGCCCCCTTTGCTACGTCCAACGCTTCATATTCTTCTTCACTGTATCCTTCCCTACCCTGTGTCCATGGTGCCTAACCATTAGTGGTTATTACACAGACGCTCATCCTGTACCACTCAGCCTAAGCTGTTGCTCCTTCTCCGGGTTTATATACAGAGGAAGGCATGTGAGCTGTGAACCGGATTTTCCCTTGGTGCAGTGGGTGAGCAGAGTCCCCCGCTGCAGCCTCCCTAGCAGTTCCCACCCACATGTGTCAGACCTGGGACTTCCATCCTGGAGGTTACCCTAGGCTGGGAGAGAGGCAAAGGTAGCAAAATATGTCATTTCACATTTTGTGACAGGTGTATTGAGGCGGAACCTCCATGCCAAACTTGGCAGCCTTCATCAAATGCACATGTGGGACTTAGACAGGCCGCCACATGTCTCATGCCTGCTTGGTACCATGAGACGCTACTTTGGTCTAAACCTCTTCTGGACCCTCGATGGAATTTCTTGGCTGGATTGCGCCTCTCAAAACCTATCAACTGCAGCCACATAACGTTGAAGACAAAGTAATGGCACCAGGGAACATTCTTCACTGTGTTGGGACCTTCTGAGGTTTTCACAGTAGGGGTGTTACCATAAATCATAAGAGGTGCAAAATGAAGAACTTGGGATGGAAGTGGGTGGGAAACACTGCTGAAAACCTCCTCCAGAGCCCTGCCCTTTGAGAAGTCAGAGCTAGCACTCAGAGAAGGAGACGCAGTATCTAACATAGTTAAAGGTATATTATGCCAACCTCATCAATGAACTCATGTGGGGTTAATTGAAGGGCAGGGAGATCAATGGCTCTGTGAGCCTAGCCTTTCTGGTCTCTTGCTCTCTGATAGTGCCACCAGGGTGGATATGCATTTGTTAGGTCCCTAAAGCAGCTGGAAAGACTCATTTCCTGGGAGATCCCTGAGGAGAAGCCACATGGACCTACCCTGTTGCAGCCCTGGTTTCTGCAGCAGCCTCATGGAGAACCTGCCAGCGCACGGACTACAATTTCCTCCTGCAGTCATTGTCTCCCCGTGTGTTTTTGGATTGTGAGGAGGACTTTGTAGATTGGTGTCAGACACATGGGATACTATTGGACTGGTGGTCTTAGATTGAACTGGGTTGGGAGGCTTTTCAATGTTCACTTAACCTTTATATAAAACTCATAAAATATGAGTGTATGAATTTTGTTTCTCTAGTCTACACAGACTAACACACATGACACCCCCTTTAGATCCCGCCATGCAGCACAGAAGTCACACTTTAATGTAGGAGGGGGAAAATCTCTATTATGGAACAATGAATATCATGGCTGAGAGAAGCCATTAGCCTGTGCAGAACAGGCTAAAGTGGCTGGCATGGATACTTTCCTACTAATCAGAGCAGAAGAAGCGTCTTCTAATTTGCCAGATAAGACATATTCTCGAAGACAGTGACGTGGGCAGTGGTAAGGGTAACTGGAGTAAGCCCACCTCCTCTGCCTCTGCTGCTGCAAGCTGACTGGGCACACAAACACCCTGGGGGGCAATGCCTGAGTGTGGCTTCTGATATTGAATCCCCTGAACGGACAGAAATTTGTGAATACATCCCTGATACAGGTGCTCTTGGTGGGAAGGCTCTGGCAGTCAGGTATCGCCTGGTGGAGGCAGGGTCTCACACTTGCCACTCTCCTGTGTTCTACAAAGAAAGGAGCCCTGCAGCTGGAGGAACATCCATTAACTGAGGCCTGCGCTTCTTTTCGTGGACATAACGTTGACGCAAGATACTCCTGATGACAGCCTGGTGTCCCCTCTAGGACTTGGCCAACATCTGTCGTGAGCACCTGAGCCTCCGTGACCTTGTTAGGAGACACTGGTTGTCTTTGAAGGGGCCCAAGGCTGTGACCACAGGGTAATACGGGCTTTCCGTTTTGCAAAGGATCACCGTGTCCTGTAGATTTTTTGCTGGAGCAAATCCACTGGACAAAGTGCTTCCTCCATTTTTTGCTGTGGCCCTCAGCAGGAAGCTGTCCCTTCTCTGGTGGGAGCTGTGAGGACTTGATCTCAAGGCACTCAGCCAATGCCTTGTCTTGCACAGGCTGGCTTAACCCACAGACTTGGGAGATGCCTCTTCCCGCTAATCCTTTTCCATGCTCTTCTGGATTGGGCCATTTATGAGTCTCCCTCTTGTCAGTGGGAACAGCATCCTTCCTTCTCCTTGTCGAGGGGTCCTGAAGGTTGGGGCTTTTGAGCTTCTGCTGCCCCATGTAACTTGCTCTAGCCACCACGAAGCCACTTGGCCCTTGACATATTGGCTTATCCCCAGTGAACAAATGCTGGGGGCGGCAATGGACCACCTGAGAAGGCAAAACATTGGTGGCAGTGAGCACATCAGTGGTGCAGTCCTGAAGGAGCCCGTCAACAGGACAGCATGGAGAACCATCCTCTGCCTCTACCTCCACCTGGAGCTTAATCTCACTGCACACTCGTGCTGTAAGGCTTGGCTTTTCAGGAACTGGAGCACACTTTCCAGGTAGCAGGAAACTTTTACTACATCCTAGAGCCTCGAAGTACCCCCGGGTCCACATCATTGGTTTGAGATTTTGCCAGCACACTGGTTTTGAAAGTGTCTCTATCGTCTAGCTCTATTGAAGAGGACTTCTTGACCACCACCAACCCTGTCTCTTTGGCTCTTGAAGATGGACATTCAGAGTTCACTTCCAATCTGGGGCCTCCTGGGGCACAACTAGCACCCTCTTTCCTTGACCCCTTGCTGGTCAGTACTGGATTTGAGGTTTGCTCTAGGCTCTCTCTCTCTGGACACTTTCATTCTGGAAGGTTCTGCCAAGGATACTGGGCATGAAGGCTGGAAACGGCTGCCTGAGGGCCAATGAGCATCCACTGTCATTATCAAGTGGGGGGTAGGCTGGGGTTCCCTGAACAGGCTCCTCTGTAGGGGAGCAATCAGCAAAAGGACTCTCCAGGGTAGGGCTTGATTTCTTTGTGGTCACTCTCTCTCCCCAGTCTGCCTGACAGGGTTCTCCCAGGACCTTGGCAGCCTCAGTTACTAGGTTAGTTCAATACTTAGGGGTGGCTAAGCAGGTGGACTTTGGAAAGGACATTGCGTTGTCTTTTCTTGTCCTACAGAGGTTTGTGGGCTCAAGGACTTTGAGGGGCATGCACCACCTCTGCCTCATTTGGAGCCTTACGATATGCGAGTCCAGCACCTGTTGAGTGCCCGGGCTGAAAAAGGAAAGGCTCTGCGTTGTGTTCAGATCTTCCAGCTCTCCCCAGGAGGCCACATTGACAACATGTGGGTGGGTCAGGGAAATAGACAAAGCGTGCGTGGTCGCAAGACATGAACGGCAAACAATGCCAGGGATCTGATCCTTTCTAATCTGCTCCACCTTCCTGCACATGTGGACATTCAGGGTGTTTTCCAGTAGGATTTTATTTGGACCCCTTAGGGTGTAAGTTCCTGCGTTAATCCCCTTGTGTATCCTCAAATCACTTAACTCCTTTGAGTCGGCTCCCGGAGTTCCTTTTGGGCAGTAGTTTCCTGATCTACAGAGAGATAGATTACATTTGGATATTTTCCTCAAGTAATTCCCTTGTCCATTGACCGAGTTGTTCCTCAGCTGGACACCGGCTCTGCAGCACGCAAGCGACGGTCCAGGGTGTGTGCATCTTCCTGGGGACACCGTCTTCATTACATTCTTCCCCTGCTTGTCTCCAGGTGTTGAGCAGGAGCATTCGGGCTGCTTCATATCCAGACAAGTCCCTGGCCATTTTTCCTGAGGCTGCTTTAGTGTCAGAGACTCAAGAGTCCCATTGCCGAGGGGCCCCTGCAATTGAGGGAAGTTCTCTTGGCGGTGGAGCTCCGATTGCTTCAAGCAGTCAGGAAGCTTGGGTTCTGTCTTTGGGGTCTGGACCTTCTGATTGTCCTGGGGATGAGTGGGTTTGCGAAGACAAAAAGCTTCCTGGGGTGGTGGTATCATAAAGGGTAAAGAACTCTCACTTTCCTGTTGTTTCTTTAAAAAATGGCTTTCCAGCTGTTGAAGTGAATTTGGAATGCGTGATTGGGACTTAGTGTGGACGGTAAGACAGGATTCATCACAGGGACTCTTGTGAGGAGGAGGAAAAGGTACTGCGAGTGGGCCACGGGGCTGTGGACCGGGCGGAGTCAGGACTGTAGCCGGCGGTGGGGCCTGGGCTTGGCATGCAGTTGGAAGTAAAAGTTGGAATCGGCCTTCAGTGTAGGGCAAGGAGTGACGTTGCAACTAGAGTGGGTACTCTTTAGCTTGCATTTGAGCTGGTAAGGCATTAGGAATTTCATTAAATAAGACAGTGGGAAACTCTAGGGTGGATCCAGAGACCCTGAGAGCAGCTGCCAGAGACTCGCTGTGCAGAAAAGGTAGACCCCAGAAAAACTCACTGAATTTTTGTGGAAAATGCTTCTGAGCGCTGGGTATCTGCTCTGCTTTGATGCTGGCATTCCAGAAGGGCTGGGGAGGTGCAGTGATCTGCTCCCCATCGAGTGCCTTCAACATATTTAAGGCCTGCAGATGGTATTCTGATACACCCTTTCCTTTTTCTTCCCAAATATTCCATTTCTCTGCCTTTGTGATTTCTATTTCCAGCAGCTTGTGGACATTGGGGTTGAGCAAGGTGGGCCTCCCTACTTCCCCCTGCCTCTTTGTGGGTCCTTCCCGAAAGGTGTCTTCTTGGGGGTGCCAGGTAGAGTGCTCTTTCAGAGACCCAAAGTATTCCAAGGAGGGAAGCTGTAAGTTCTTGGCAGCTGCCCAACACTGGGGTGGGGAGGCAGTAGGGAGGCCTGTGGGATCCTGACTTGTGATGGCTGCCATGGCAGGTGTGGAGCAGCGGTTGTGTGGAGATGGGCTCTGCCTGGGCCTTGCCAACAAGTCATTCTGAGAATGAGTCCCTGTGGGGTGCGGGGCTGGTGAGTCCCAGAGAGTGCTTGGAGGCTGCAGGTAGGCCTTTGAATCCGGGGGTTTGGCACTGGGTGAGGGAAGAGCCAGTGGTGTGGGTGAAAGACTGTCAGGTTCATGGGAATGTGCGCAGTCTGGTGATTGACTCAAGGCGGGTAAGACATGAGAAGTTGAGATGCACATCTGGGCCCGTGGAAGGGTGGAGTTCTGAGACCTAGGTGTCCGGAATGGATGAGCCGCAGAACCATGTGGGGCGCGCGTACCGACGTGGACTTCAGCCGTACCTCTATTTCGCCAGCTACCAGAGAGGGCTTGAGCTTTCTGTTGACCAAAGCTGCCAGTGTCAAGTGGGTTTCCCAAGTGGCTGCAGGAGACAGAAGGACCAGATTACAGCCAGGACTGAAGGGGCAAGAGACCTAGCAGGCTAGCAAGGGTCGGTGCAAGCTCAGCCCCTCCCCAAGCCTTGATGGCCTGCTCTTCCTGCCCCACCCCACTGCCCGGGACTCCTGTCATTCTCTGCCCATCCCTGAAAGTGTCCCCCAAACCAGCGCATCCCAGCTGCTCTGCAGCCCGAGGCCACACAGGCACCCTGGTTGGAAGATGCACCCCGCGGTGAAGCAGGAAGGTTACTTACTTCTGCCTAAGACGCAAACGCAGGTTCTGAGCGCCATATAGTTCTTGCAGGAAGCTTCGGAAAACTGGAAATCAAGAGAACCGTTATGGTGCAGCCCTCCCAGAGGACCGAAAGGAATGTCACACGGGCTGTGCACTTAGGACGTTGGACTCTCCAGAGCTCAAGGTCAAATGATAGCTTACTCCCACGGGCAGGAGGTGCTTTGGCATTTCAAGGAGCATCGGTTTCCAATATTGTCTGTGGGGTCTCAGTGAGCAATCTGAACCTTGGCAAAGTTACACAGCTTATCGCAGTTACCCCTCAATGTTCCACCTCCAAATCCACCAGAATCTGCTCCTGACACCCCCACTGCCCCCTACTGGGTCCTACCTTGGCCAGCCTTCATCCCATCCTAGGCCCCTCCTGTACATCTGGGAAATATCTGGGTTCTGTTTCCATCCACAGTATCCTTTTGTTCAGGATTATTACCTGAGAGAGACGGGCTGTTGCCACTGGCATCCTGCAGAGGAGGGGACAGGAGAGCTTACAGAGCTTGGTTGAATGGGCAGAACCTTACCTTTCAGAGCGTCACCTTTGTCCCTTGACCTGCTGCTTCTCCTTGTCTCCACCTGAGGCTGGGGCACAAGAGAGGAAGTCAGGCTGGAATCCAATCCTGCATCTGTTCTTTGTGACAAACTGCAGGCATTTACTGGTGATTAGAAGAATGACAATCTCCATGG
>NW_027458088.1:0-120281 GCF_050624435.1 Tenrec ecaudatus
AGTTGAGAGCTCGTCTCCTGGGGACTCAGCTTGAGTCTCAAGGAGCACATCCCCTTTGACACTGCTGGCAACTCGAGGTGCTGTGGGTCATTTTCTTGCCTTTGAGGAGTGCAAGGGAAATGCTACAATATGTCCCTTCACATGAACCACCAATCCTTATCTGGAGAACTCTCTGAGATGACAGGGATGAGAGGGAGATGTTCCTGGGGCACGCTTTCACCTGCACATCTCTCAGGTGAGTCAAACATTTGACCCCCAAAAGTTGAGTATGATGGTGAGAGTTCAGGCTGGGAGATAGAGTGTCTGGGTTCAAATCAAGAGACTGCACATCTCAACTCCCATGGTTCTCCTGCATAAAACCCAAGCCAAGCAGTTTATCACTTCCCGGCTGAGTATCCTACTGAGGCCAGCTAAACTCATTCTTTGCTGATGACAACGTTGCTTGTACCAAATGGCTTTGCCATGTAGCCCTTAGCAATGGCCAGAAGGGCTGCTCATCAAACCGCAGAGCAGGGCTTCTGGCGCACACGTTAAGAAGGGGGCTATTCACAACAAGGTCAGTAGTTCAGAACCCACTAGCTGTTTCTCTGGAGAAAAACTGTGGCTGTGTGCTTCCATAAAGATGCCCAGCCATGGAACCCCCCTGGAGAGGGCCATGATGAGCTGGAGTGAGCTCTACAGGAGTGGGATTTTTTACTGTGGATGTAATCCCACCTGGGCAGAGATTTTCTTTGTGACTTAAAGAGGCTGTACCTTACACCAATGACTTGGCTGATACAAAAGGATTCAATTCGACACTGAAGCAAACCAACTCCAAGGGAAGAAGGCAGCTGCCATGCAGAGAGCTCCAAGGACCACCAACCATGGAGGTCATTGAAGCCAAAACAAGAATACCGCCCACCAGCCCTCAGCCCCCAGGGATGGACAAAGAGAGCGTGCCCATCAAGCTGGTGCACTGGCATGATGCTGTCAGCCTCCGGTGCTGTGAGAACATTGACTTTGGTGTGTTAAAGGCACCCACTTGCGGTATGTTTGTGATGTCAGCATGTGGAAACTATGGCAAGCCCCCCTCCCTGCCTCACAGCAGCAAAGCCTCGGCATTAAAACCCTGTGCCTTCTGTGGCGCTTGCCAGCTGTGAGAGGGCAGGAAATGCCCTTGGCTTTTCTGCTCCTTGTTGCGACCTCCCTCTGAGGCAGGGAGCAGAGGATTTGAGGTTGGAATCTGTTTTGTTTCATCACTACCCTTTGTCATCTCTCTGAACACTGTCATGTGCTCCTCACCAGTGCTTCGCCCTCTCTATCACCACGCCATGTGCTCTTTAAAACATGCACACACACACACACACACACACACACACACACACCTAATGTTCACATTTTGAGGCACATTTGTCTTTAATTCACTAATAATAACAATAATTATTCAAAGCCACTTTACCATCTGAAAAGAAATCTCTATGCATACACTTAGATCATGGATGCCAACTGCCTTCTTAACAACATTTCCCAATGAAATATTCAGCAGCGATTATATTAAGCCTGAAGTTGTTCATCCAGTTTGTGTTAATCAAAACAAAAACAAGAGACGAAGGGATCCAAAAGGACATGTAAGATCATAGACTGAAAGTAGCCCCATCGAGCACCAAAGGCTTGTCCAGAAGGGCAGAGCCACAGGGTAAAGCTACATCTCTCTGGAGTTGCTGGCATTTAACTAGATGCAAAATGTCAGCGCAGGAAATGGCTTGCCCAATGCAAATACTAACAAGGGAGGCATGTGTTCCTGTGTAAATGGAGCTTTAGCCAATCCGGGCCTTCAGGATCCAGCTCTCATCGCACCATCCACGGGAAGCACCAGGGGAATGTTCCGTTTGCTTATTTTCCCTCTCTTTGCTAAGAAGAAAAAGAGCCTTTGTGGCCTAGTGGCTACAAGTTGGGCTGCTAATTGCTATATCAGCAGTTTGAAACTACCAGCTGCTTTGTGGGAGAAAGATAAGGCATTCTGCTCCCATAAAGAGTTCGAGTCTCAGACACTCACAGGGGCAGTTCTACGCTGCCCTATAAGTTGGCTGTGAGTCAGCATGGATTCGATGGCAGTGAGTTTTCTAAGAGTAAGAAGTATCTAGGGGTGTAAACAGTTAATGAGCTCTGCTATTAAGGGAAAAGTTGTCATTCCCAACCCACTTAGAGGAGCAGTGAAAGAGAAGCCTGGCAATCTTCTTCAGAATCCTCGGCCATTGAAAAGTTTATAGAATGTATTGACCTAGGTTGTTAAATAGATACAGGTATATGGTGGAGCATACAGGGACCAATGTCATAAAACGGGGTGGGGGTGGAAAAAATCTCTGAGACAGATGCAAAAACTGTGAGGGAATGAGTTTTTGAGGCTGGGGGATCAGGACCATCGTCTCTGGGATTTTCAAAGTTCCTGAGCAATCAGGAAAGGGGCAAGAGTTGGTCTCTCCCCATCCAGAGGACAGCAGAAGAGGAGAACTGATTGGGCACAATGAATCAATGACTAGTGACTCAAGCAATGATCACCCTCCAACACTGGAGACCAGAAGAACTAGATGGTGCCTAGCTCTCACTATCGACTGCTATGAAAGAGATCACATTAGAAGGGCTTGATTAGAGTAGAAGGGAAATGTGGGGCTAAACTCAAAATCATGATTGTCGCGCGCCAGGTCTCGCCAGCAAGAAAAGACGCACCACAACAGGATTCTTCCACAAGCATTTAATTTTTCATAATGCGGTAAAAGACCCCGAAACCCCAAACTACTGCTGCTTATATATGCTCTATGGGGACGTGCTGTGCCCTGATTGGTGCATTTGCCAAAACCTCATGCATTGATTGGTGAGTTCGCCAGAACCTTCGTTTGCATACTCCAGGGTGGAGTTATGACTACGTCATCTCAGCATCACGCATGCGCTAAGTGGTTGTTTATCACTTAGTTGGACCACCGCCCTGACTGCCCGGCGCCATCTAGTAATGGCGGCGAGAGCTGCGGCTACCCACATCACGAGAGCTGTGGCTTCCCACATCTCGCGAGAGCTATGGCTTCCCACATCTCCTCCTTTCTTTTTTATTTTAAGCCTAATCCATCGATCAATTCCAGAGCCTCCATCAGCTCCAAAAGATCAAGATGGATATAAAGTCCATCGATCCATCCCGGAGCCTCCAGCAGCCCCAGGAGATCAAGATTGATATAAAAACCCAAATCTGGTCACTCTAATGTGTGCAATGAGCAAAGCTCCACATGGTGCAAGCGCTGACCAAGATCCAATTTCTGTCACTCTTCCCAGTGCAATGGGACAATTCCCTTGGGGTGCAGGAGCTGACAACTTATGGGGGTTAATTTTCTCTTAACAAAGAAAGCCAAAGATCATGGGAACCACCGCGCTCAATCGCTAAGAGCGCCTGCGTGATGATGACTTTGTCACGTTTTTGCTGGGCTTTAAGCTTGCAGAGCAACCATAGCAACAACACTCCTCCACAGCACATTATTGCAGCAAATGTAAACACCCCCACCCACTCTTTAAAGTAGGAAAAGGCAGTAGAAAGCCAAGAAGTAAAATCTCCAACAGTTATGGGTTTCATTCTTGTGCCATTAAGAGTCGTAATCTGCATCCGGAGTTGTTCTTGAAGTTCTTCCAGCTCAGCTGTCCATTGTCCTGTAAGATACTGGGATATATTCTTGCTGCTAAAAGAAGACTCATTCAAGAATTTTAAAGGTGTTATGCACAAATTAGGTGTTGAAGAAACACAACTTAATTGCACCATGCTCGTAAGAGTATCCACTTGGTGTTGTAATAAATCAACTCTCTGGTTCACTAACAGTAAACCAGACATTAATCGAGCATCCAACATATGGACTGTAGATAAAGCTTCTGATGTAGATTGTGTAATATTGCTAATGACATTTGCTGTCATTACTTGATTAGACATAGCCAATCCTGCTGTAACCGCTGCTGCAGCTGAGATAGTAATAGCTGTAATAATTGCTGCGGTAATGCCAAAATCTCTTTTATATCTATAAAGTGTAGCAATAGGAAAAGTATTGGGATCTGCTTCAACCGGTACAGGTATCATAGTGGGAATCTTTACTATCAAGGCAAATGCCTCAGAGCCATTCCAACATTCAGTAAGCCAACACTGACTGCTAAATCTATTACATGAAGCTTCCCAAAATGTATCATTTGCATGACTAAAGTTGAATGTTAACAGAAAGAAAAATGGGGGCTGGACACAAACAGGTGATGGCTGAAATTGCACTCTTGATATATTAACCATAGTATTTACTTTCAGCCTCTTTGTAGTGGTATTGTATACACCAGTGACATTGTATAAAGTATCATTAATTCCAAACATTTTTGCAAAAGGAGTTACTATCGTAGATGCTCCACGTTGATTATATACCATCCATTCATACCATGGCCAGGTATTATCAGGACCAGTGGTATTAGTATTACTATTCCATTTTGCTTTACCTAAAGTCGGAGTCATATCAAAACCTGGTATAATAGGGTTGCTCCGATAATTTGGAGACTGACATTGAGTAAAAGTAGGCGGAAAACTTTTTTCAGGTGAGCAACTAGGTAATATGACACGTCTGGTCACATTAGGTGGCACTACTGATCCATTAATGGGCCCAGAGGGCCTGGATCCTTCACGAATCACCGTAAGTGTTGTTGTATTTACACGTTTTCCTTTCTCAGAGGTGCCACTTCCACCTGTAGCACCTTGTGCAACTTTCATAAGGGTGGATATAATATTATTAAATGTAGAGTCTCCAGAAGGATCCACCCAATTGACTAAAGATCCATTTCTTACAGATATACAAGGTGCACTAGTATTGATGGTGGTAAAACACAAACTATATGCCAATGTAAAATTGCTTGCATTATATACTTTAGGAGGCTCCCCTCTAGGCGTAATACATGGTATTCCCAAATCACATTGCGTTGATAAGAATAAGGGTAATATTGACGCATTCGAGTGTATGGGAATAGGTACAGGCCAAGTTTTAGCTATGGCCCATAAAAAAACTCCTTTAACTATTGGGGTCCATATTACCATCAGTATCAGCAACATTATTAGGTTGATCATCGTCTTCTTCATTCTTCCTGCTCGCACGATCTTCATCCTCCTTAATTAATCTCACCAGTCTCTCTGGCACCCAGATGGGGTTTTCTTCTTTCTGTGGAAAAACACAAATTGCTCCCCTGGACCTGATTAATATGGGGTCCGGGCCATACCATTTGTTGTCTAGGACATTTTTCCATCGGGCCATTTCCTTTGGTGGCTTTGGCCATTGTCCATGTCTGTCTGCAGCTGATTGGCCTTTCTCATCCAGATTTAAAAAAATTTCAGTTTCTCCCTATTGAGTAAGATGCTGGCAGTTGGTTTTTCATATATGTCCCTGATTTCATTGAGAATTTCCCTTCGATTCCTATTTTTTAGTATTTGTATCTAGAATGGCTGTTAGATATTATCAAATACCTTTTCTGAATCAATTGAAATGCTCATGTGGTTGTTTTTCTTTTTTATATGGTAGATCACATTCATTATTTTTCTCATTTCAAACCATCTTTGCATCCCTGGAACCAATCTCACCTGCTGTGGTTCTTTTGCTTAGCTTTTTGATAGATTGTTGGATTCTGTTGGCCAGGATTTTGAGATTTTGCCCCTATATTCATAAGGGATATTGGTTTACAGTTTTGTTTTGTTTGAAATATTTATTTCTGTTGACAAATAAATGAAATTTTGTCTTAAAGCATGGTGCAGCATGGGTAACAATGTTCACTCACGGTACTCACATGTGGGTGTATCTGCATGTGGGCGGACCCACCTAGAGACAGATAGAGGAGCGGTGTCTTGGTTCCTAAGAACATTGGTAACACAGAAAAATATGAGAAAAAAGACAAAAAGGATGGTAATAGAAATAAATTAATAAAAATATCTATTAAAGGCTACAAAAGAGAGACAATGGGAAGAAAACATAAAATTTAAATTTACAAGACATATTTTTGTTTTAAATTCTATACCATTGGCTAAATTAACTACACCATCAATAAAATTGCCTTATGCCCAAGGGGATGATTGATAATGTTCTCTAACAGAAAATAACAATTATATCTCTGAGGTGAACCAGAGCCAGATGAACCATAAATATGTGAATGGATTTTGCACTTGCACTTAATTCTAGCCTCAATCTAAGTACAATTAGTTCTTATGAAATGGCCCTATTTGATGCTCGTCCTCATGAAGAAATCACTCAAGACATGAATGCTATAGGAAAGTGTAATGAAGAAACTAGATGGTGCCCACCTATCAGAAAAAAATAGCCTCTGGGGTCTTAAAAGCTGGTCTTAAACAGCCATCTAAGTGAGGGATCAACTAAGTCCATGTGGAAGAAGCACACCAGCCTGTAAGGTCCTAGGATTTTAACTCATGAAATTCAAATCTGAAGGAGGGAATGATATCAGCTTCAATTATGAACACCTGGTTTTAAGGTTGTGGATAACATTTGCAAGCTCTGGGGAATCCTCTCTGACCAGAGCCATGGGGTGTGAACAGCCCTGTTATCAGACAGATAGCATTGTAAAATTGGTTATTGCAGATGTATTTAAGTTAAAATTTATACATCTCCCTTTTGACTCATTTTAAATATATTCCAGTTCTTTTAACCTCTGCTTTCTTTTCTAGAGCTTTTTTAAATCTGTTTTCTTTGTTATTGTTGTTAGGCTTTTAAAAATACATTTTTCTGTATATGAAATCCAGGATAACTAAATCTATATAGACAATGGTTTGGGGGCTATGGCAGGGGAGGTTGGGGGAAATAACATGAATACAATAAAGAAAAAATGTTCTAAAATTGATTGTGGTGATAATGATTATTACAATTTATCTTAATATAATTGAGCTATTGTATGGCATGTGAGTCATATGCCAATAAAAGTGTTTTTGTAAATGAATTAAAACAATTTTTCCAAGCTGTTCTCAGCCTGCTAATTGTTTCTGTCTTGGAAATTTCAACGACAATATGTTCCAGTGTTTTCTTTTGGGATCTGTGGTGTTTTGGGTTCTCTCTGCTTCCTGGAGAATTATTTTCTCCTCCTCTGTTCTGTTAAGGAAGTATTATTCCGGAATTTCTTATATGGATAGAATCCCACTTCATTCTTATGTTTTCTTCAGATTCTTTTGTTCTTTTAGCTGATTGTATCACTCATAAATTGGAGTTAAGAGATATGCCTTCAAACTCACCAATTCAGCTTTCCATTTCTTCAATTCTCTTACTCTGTTCTTCTAAATTGTTGCCTAATTCTCTTATCTTAATATTTTCTGCATTTCTTTTTAGAGGTTTTTGTTGAAGATATCTAGCTTTTCTATTCTGACCATTGTTCTCGCAGACTCTTTGTTGAAAGTACATGACAACATTTTTCTGAATTCAATTTATGATAGTTTCAGAGCCTGTTCTTTTTAAGAAAATTCCTTGAGATCTGAGTGTTGTTCATTTGTTAATCCTTCTTCTGATGAATCAGGAGTGACTGCTGCCACTGCAGCATCGTGGCCGGGTATTACGGTTGGGAGGGCTGCTAGATTTTGTGGGAGTCGATGACTTTGTTGAGTAGTGCCAGAAATGAATAATAGAAGAGGGACGGGGGAGGGAAAAAAGGCTTTGGGCAGTAAAAGGCTGTACTAAGAAAAGTTGGGAGGGGGAGGAACACTGTACTTGAGTGTATTCTTCCCTAAGGCCTAGAGCTTCTTAACATAGTCCGTCAAAGCACAGGCAATCTTCAGGAAAACCATCATGGTGCCAAGTTTGTCCTTGGGATAGCCTAGGCTGGTCCTTTGGGACCTATGCTCCGGGAACTGTGCAGGCCAGCTTGCTTGGAGAGCTGGAAGCCACATGGGACCTGCGTGCTTATTACACGTGAAGCTTTGGACCCTGCTCACAATGATAGTCTTTGAGGAGTGGAGCTGGGTTGCTGTAGCCAGCAGTGCAGAATGGAGCTACAGATGGGTAGCAGGAGACCACTGGGCGCCTCTTCAGTGGACCTGCTCTTTCCTTCCCTTCTCTGCTTGCTCCCACAGTCTCTGATATATGGAAGCCTCCTTTTACTTCACTTTCAAGCCATTGTCTGAGATCACAGGCCACCTGTCTTTTCTTAGGGCCTAGTCTATCCTGGTTGTTACATAAGGATCTACCTGTGTGTATGTGTTCAGTTGGACATGTTCTAGTCCCCTTTCTTTAATGTTTTTAAAAGTTTCTATAGAACTGGTGTCAGCACTTCTGAATTTTTTATGAAATATCCCAGTGAAGCCATCTTGCCATTGACTTTTCTTTTTATATATATTTTTGGTCTTTTTTGAAGGGGTGGAGCAGGGGGTTAATCACATTCTGAATTGCTTATTTCATAATTACTCTGCTTAAACCTATTTCTATTCATATTAGTTTAGGTATGTCGTATATTTTCAGGAATTTGTCCCATTCATCTGCACTTTCAAATCTGTTGCAGTTCTTTTTCATAGTGTTATGATTCTTTATTCAATGAATATGTTGTGTTGTCTCCAGATTCATTTCTTTTGATTATTTGCCCTTCCCCCCCCCCACCCCCCCAGTATATCCAGTAGTTTGTTTCAGTGATTCTTTTCAAAGAACCAACTTCTGGTTTGATTGATTTTTTTCTGTTGTTTAACTGTATTCTATTTCATTTCTTTCTCACTGGTATTTATTATTCATTTCAGCTAGTATCTTTGGCCTCTTGCTCTTCCTTTCCTTTTTGTTCAAGTTTTCATTTAAACAATTGATTTTCATCCATCTTTTTAAATATGGGCATGTATTGCTATGAATTTCCCTCTGAGAATGGTTTGCGCTGTGTCATAAAGGATTTGGTATGTTGTGCTTTCCTTTATATTTGATACCAAGTATATTTTTATTTCACTTTTAATTTCTTACATAGAGAAATTGTTTTCTAGTCGTACAATATTTAATTTTGGTATAATAATAATTATTCATTTTTATTCTTCCTGTGATTGATTTCTTACTTCATACCATTATGGTCAGAAAGTATGCTTTGTATGATTTTAATGTTTTAAAACTTGAGATTTGTGGCATAATCTGTAGTTGGTTCTGGAAAAATTATCCTGTGAAAATGTCTGCTGATGATGGATGGAGTGTTCTAAGTTAAATTGGCTTATGATTTTCTTTATGTTCTTAATGTCCTTATTGATTCACTTTTTAAATGTTCTGTCGAGAACTGAAATTGAAGGTTTCAAAACTACAAATATTAATAGCGGCACTGTAATTTTTTTCTTTGATATTAGTGTTTGTGTCATGTTTTTGGACAGGTTAGGTGAATATATGCTAATAATTGTTGTATCTTCTTGAAGTATTAGCCCTTTTATTATGTAATAGCCTTTATCAGTATGACCACACTCCTTTTTTTGGGTGCTGGTTGCACGGAACATTTTTTCCATCCTTTATTTTCAGTCAGTTTGTGTCCTAATGTGAATGTGTGTTTTGTGTAGGTAACAAAAGATGAATCATGTTTTTTATCCAGTCTATCACTCTGCCTTTTGTGTAAATATTTTGGCTATTTACATTTTCTTCATTCTTTTAGCTAATTGGGTTTTGAGTTTCTTTTATCTGGTTTCTCTTTTTATCAATTTTCCTGTTATTTTTTGTATTTAGCATCTTTTGTTATGAGCTTTAATTCCTCTTTACATATTCTCTTAGTGGTTACTACAAATATTATACTATACAACATGCAATTACAGTAACATTTAGCATGCAATCAACAATGAATGTGAAATATTAAGTATTCCTGGTTTACTGTTCCCTCTCCTTTTTCTGTTGGTGAACCTCCAGTGACAGTAATGTACACCCTACATCCAGTAGTCGTAATATGTACTTATTTTCTGAGATCTCTGTCTGACTCCTTCCTCCCCCTTTGTGTACATTTGAGTGTTTGATTAATGTTCTTTCCTTTCCATTTAGAAAACTTCCTTAAGTACATGTAGGGCTGGTCTGGTATTGCCAAATTCCCAAGGCTTCTGGTTATTTGGGACTCTTCTTCCCTGTTTCAAAGAAATGCCTTGACTTAGTGCTTTTCTGTTGTTTCCTTTTTAATTAAAGTAGGGCGATGCCATCTATCGGTTGGCGTGTGTCACATATTGGTATAAGGAGCCCTGGTGGTGCAGATTGGTGTGATACTGCTAACCACAAGTCAGCAATTCACATCCATCTTTCTCTGTAGGGGAAAGATCAAGCTATTGCTCCCATAAACATGTACGCTCTCAGAACTCTAGGGTAAAAAAAGAAACCAAGAAACCATGGGGAGCAGTTTTACTCTTCCCATAGGGACACGAACAGTCAGAATCAACTTGAAGGCAGTGGGTTTTTACCTGTTGTTATGGAATTAAAGAATTTCCGATTTATTACCAAAGGTTTATAATTCATTACTGTGCTTAGATTTCTGGTGTTCAAATTGTGCCAGACAGGTCAACCTATCTGCTAAGTTTTTGCACTGCACCATCATTGTTTTGGTTGTTTTATTACGTGGTTCCTGAGATACTCCAGATTTACCTTGTACATTGCTGCCATTTACCCCAGAATCAGCCATTTCTCCAATGACTGCCGGTTCATTTGACAAGAGAATGATTCTTGAGGTCGATTAGGTTACCAGATGGGCTCATTGCTACAGGGATATCCTTGCTTGTTGGCTGAACTCAGTGTCTTACACTCATTCTACAGAAGGAGAAATAGCATGACCTTTCCCCCTGCGTAGCGCCCATTCTTTTCCAAATTTTAGCGTAAAGTTTCACTGTAATTTACAATGCATATTGCAAAGCACAACAACCATGCTTCTTCCCTTTGTCGCTGAATTTTCCTCCAATTTAGCTAACATTTTAACTTTCTTTCTCTTTCTCTCAGCTGGTAATCTTTGTTTTCTCGATGAGGCTGCCCTTGGCAAATATAAGATTTTAGTCAGATCGCTTTCAGTGGCAGTTTTTACTGCTATTGTGGACACTACAATGGATTTATCAAATGTTCTTTCTCTTTAAGCATCATTTCAGCTTTTTCTTTTTTTTCCCCAACTGTCCATCTTGATTTTCCTGGTGAGGCTGCCTTTGATAAAAGGAAATATAAGATGGTAACCCGCTATCTTTGGTTTGATACTTTTTTCTGCTGTGTATTTTGCTGGACACCATAATGGCTTTCTGTGGCCTCTGTAAGAAACCCAGAGTCCTTTGTTCTTAATGCTGTGATAGACCTGAGTGGACTTGCTACTTCACAAGACTTTCCCCAGATTCCTTATCACCTTCAACATCCACAGCCACCCACTTAAGCAAGTGATAACTTAAAAACAGTAGTCTGACTTCCATCCTTCCAGAGAGCCACCAAGTAGACGTGCTAAGGCCCTGCTGCTCCAGCTCAGGCTCCACACATCTCTACCAGTTGTAATGGACTATGCTCCTAGGTTTTGTGTTACTAAATCTCAAGACAGAGAGACTTCGACTCGTTGTATATCAGGCATCAGCTTTCTCACACTGCTGAGTGGTAGGGATGTGTCTAAAGGAGTCCTAGTGGTACTTAGTGGCTATGTTTGGGTGCTGTTAAAATCTAGGTCAGTCGTTCAAACCCATCAGCCAGTCTGTGGGAGCGAGATGAAGCCGTCTGTTCCTGTAAAGATTTTCCACCTCAAAAACCGAAAGAAGTAGTTCTCTGCCCTATATGGTCGTTGTGAGTCAGAATCAACTTGTTATCAGCAGTGGACATTTTCAGAATACCTATTTGGAATATAAGAAGAACCACACAAGAAGCAGGCCACCAGATAAATATGACTGTGGATGTTGCTTCCAAGATCCGTGCTGCCCAGTGGAAAGGGAAATGAGCTGCAAGTGCACACAGTTGATGCATCCCACTGCCGACTGCGAGGCTGGCAGTTTGAGTCCACCCACATTGAAAGGGATATTGAAAGAAAGACCTGGTGATCTACTTCTGAAAAATCACCATCGAAAACCCTGTGAAGCACAGTTCTACTCTGACACCCATGGGGTTGGCAGTACTACTCAACCGGGTGCCTAGCAAGACACCATTCTTTGTGGGATTTTTCCTATTTTAATTACCATCCATTGCTTTTTATTTTTTTAATCATTTTACTGAGGGCTCGTACAACATTTATCACAATCCATACGTACATCCATTGTGTCAAGCACATTTGTACATTTCTTGCCATCATCATTCTCAAAATATTTCTTTCTGCTTGAGCCCTTGGTATCAGCTCCTCATTTTTCCCCTCCCTCCTAACCCTTCTCCCTCATGAATCCTTGATAAATTTATAAATTATTATTATTTTGCCATGTCTTACACTGTCCAGCATCTTCCTTCACCCACATTTCTGTTGTCTGTCCCCCAGGGGGTGGTTATATGTAGATCCTTGTGATCAGTTCCTGCTTTCTACCCCTCCGTCCCTCCACCCTTCCTGTTTCGCCGCTCTCACCACTGGTCCTGAGAGGGTCATCTGTCCTGGAGTGCCTCTGTTTCCAGTTCCTGTGTGTACCAGTATACATCCTTTGGTCTAGCTGGATTTGTAAGGTAGAATTGGGATGATGATAGTGGGGAGGAGGAAGCATTGAAACTAGAGTAAAGTTGTATGTTTCATCATTGCTACACAGCACCTTGACTTGCTCATCTCCTCCCTGCAACCCTTCTGTGAGGGGATCTCCACTTGCCTACAGATGGGCTTTGGATCCCCACTCTGCACTGCCCCTCAATCACAGTGATAATAATATTTTTGTTCTTTGATGCCTGATACCTGAACCCATCAACATCTCATGATCACACAGGGTAGTGTGCTTCTTCCATGTGGGATTTATTGCTTCTCAGCTAAATGGCCTCTTTATTTTTAAGCCATTAAGACCCTAGGTGCTATATCTTTTGATAGCCAGGCACTACCAGCTTTCTTCACCACATTTGCTTACGCACCTGTGTTGTCTTCAGCGATCGTGTTGGGAAGGTGAGCCTTATGGAATGCCAGTTTAATAGAACAAGTGTTCTTGCATTGAGGGAGTACTTGAGTAGAGGCCCAATGTCCATCAGCTACGTTAATACTATAAATATATGCACATAGATCGATTATTTCCCCATTGTCATATATAAATATGTTTGCATATGTACATGCCTGTATTTAGACCTCTATAAATATCCTTTGCCTTCTAGTTCTTTCCTCTATTTCCTTTTACTTTTATCTTGTCCCTCTATCATGCTCAGCCTTCATTTGGGTTTCAGTAATTCCTCTCAGTTACATTACCCTTGAACAAGCCCTACCAGGCCTTTTACACCCTCCTCATCACTGATTTTGGATCACTTGTTATTCCATTGTCCCTGGGATTTATTAACACCACTTCCTTTCCCCCACCTCTCCCTCTACTATGTCCCCTGGAACCTTCGGTCCTGTTGTTTTCTCCTCCAGATTGTTTATCCAGACTCTTTTATCTAGACAGACCTGCAGAGATAATACTATGCACAAACCAAGACAGAGCAAAACAAAGCAACAAAAAAGAAAATAGCTCAAGGTCTATTGACATTTAGGAGTGTTTTCTGGTGGAGTCTGATGGAGTGCCACACCATGGCCCCAAAGTCTATTTTTGGTATTCCCTCGAGACGTCCTTGCTCTGCTCCCCTTGCTGTTCTGTTGCACGCCTTTAGTGTTTTGCCTCGGTGTGGTGGGGTCTGATCAGGCATAATTCCCTCACTGTGTATCCAGTGTTGTCCCCTATAGGGCTATGGGCCAGTGAGGGATGTCATGTCTCATAGTGGGGTTGACCATATGGCCCTCTCTAGCTATTGGCTGCTCTGAGCAGGGATATCATCTTCAAGTCTTGGTGGGCCAGGATGTGCTCCACTCTCTCTTCCTCCCCCCTCATTTGCTCCTGTGTGCTCTGATCAGACATGTCCCTCTCCCTGAGCTGTAGCTTCAGTGCTGCCCCTAAGGTAAATTCTTCAGGGGGCAGGGGTGGTTGTCCACATAGTTGGGATTGGGGCCTGTCTCTCAGACCCCTCTACTGGTTCCCTGCTTCATGCCAGTATGTTGCATTCACATCTTAGAGCACCGCTTTGTAGTCTGGTCCCTCTTTCCCTGAGAAGATATGAATAATACACTCCCCTTGGGGGAGTTAGTGCCCTGTTCCCCAACTACTCATTTGTTTTTTCTCTCTTTCCCCTTCCTTTTTAGTTGTCTACCATATGTATTCCTGGATTTGGTCTGGTCCCTGCCATACTCCCTGAACCTGAACCCAGGAATGTTTATATACAATAGTTTTTTCCCTAAGCCCGTTTTGCACTTTTTTTTTTTAAAGCTTTCCTCATCAGACTCATATAGTACTTCTCATTTTCTGCTTGGCTTACTTCGCTTAGTATAATTTCCTCCAATTCTTTCCAATGTGCTTCATGCATTCATCACTACTTTTTTTCTTATTTTTTTAATCATTTTATTGGGGGCTCATAGAATTCTTATCACAATATGTTCTTGATCCATTGTGTCAAGAACATATGTACATTTGTTGCCATCATCATCCTCAAAACATTTGCCTTCTATTTGAGCCCTTAATATCTGCTGCTTATTTTCCCCCTCCCTCCCCACTGTCCCCTACCTCATGAACCCTTCATCATTAATAAATTATGATTATTTTGTCATATACTACACTGTCCGATGTCTCCCACCGCCTTCTTCTCAACTGTCCCTCCCCCAGGGAGGAGACTATATGTAGATTCTTGTAATCAGTTCCCCCTATCCACCCCACATTCTCTCCACCCTCCAGGCATCGCCACTCTCACCACTGGTCCTGAATGAGTCATCTGTCCTGGATTCCCTGTGTTTCCAGTTGCTATCTGTACCAATGTACATCCTCTGGTCTAGCCAGATTTGTAAGGTAGAATTGGGATCATGATAGTGGAGGAGAGGAAGTATTTAAGAACTAGAGGAAAGTTATATGTTTCATCGCTGCTACCCTGCACTCTGACTGGTTCATCTCTTCCCCACAACCCTTCACTAAGGGGTGTCCGATTGGCTACCAATGGGCTTTGAGTCTCCACTCTGCACTCACCCACATTTTCAATGATATGATCTTTTGTTCCTTGATGCTTGAAACCTGATCCCTTCGACAGCTCGTGGTCACACAGGCTGGTGTGTTTCTTCCATGTGGGCTTTATTGCTTTTGAGCTAGATGGCCACTTGTTTATCTAAGAACCTTTAAGAACACAGACGCTATATCTTTTGATAGCTGGGCACCATCACTTTTCTTCACTACATTTGCTTACACACACGTTTGTCTTCATTGATCGTATCAGGGAGGTGGGCACCCATTGATATGATTTTTAGTTCTTTCATGTCTGATAACCAGTCCCTTCTGCACCTTGTGGTCAGACAGGCTGTGTGCTTCTTCCATGTTGGCTTTGATGCATCTCAGCTAGATGGCCGCTTGTTTATCTTCAACGCTTTAAGATCCCAGACGCTTTGATAGCCACGTACCATCAGCCTTCTTCACCACATTTGCTTATGCACACATTTTTCTTCAGCAATCATGTTGGGA
This sequence comes from Tenrec ecaudatus, assembly GCF_050624435.1. Classification (NCBI taxonomy): domain Eukaryota; kingdom Metazoa; phylum Chordata; class Mammalia; order Afrosoricida; family Tenrecidae; genus Tenrec; species Tenrec ecaudatus. The sequence continues at coordinate 15,596 of NW_027458088.1, forward strand.
ATGTATGCATCCTGGAATGCCAATTTAATAGAACAAAGTGTTCTTGCATTGAGTAAGTGGAAGCCTAATTGTTTTATTAGGAGTTCACACAACTCTTATCACAATTCATACATACATCAGTTGTGTAGAGCACATTTGTACATTCATTGCCCTCATCATTCTCAAAACATTTCCTCTCCACTTAAGCCCTTGGCATCAGGTCCTCATTTTGTCCCCTCCATCCCTGCTTCCCCCTCCCTCATGAACCCTGGATAATTTATAAATTATTATTTTGTCATATCTTGCCTTGTCCGACATCTCCCTTCACCCACTTTTCTGTTGTCCACCCCCTAGTAACAAAGTCAAATGCAGATCCTTGAAATCGATTCCTCCTTTCCAACCTACTCTCCCTCTACGCTTCTAGTAGTGCCACTCTCACCACTGGACCTGAAGAGATCATCCACCCTGGATTCCCTATGTTTCTGGTTCCTTTCTGCACCAGTGTACATCCTCTGGTCTAGCCAGACTTGCAAGGTAGAAATCAGATCATGATAGTGCAGGAGGATGAAGCATTTAGGAACTAGAGGAAAGTTGTATTTTTCATTGTTGCTACATCACACCTTGACTGGCTCGCCTCCTCCCCTACACCCCTCTGCAAGGGGATTCCGGTGACTGACAAATGGGCTTTGGATCTCCAATCTGCACCCCGCCCCCCTACCTCATTCACTATGGTAAGATTTTTTGTTCTGATGATGCCTGATACCTGATCCCTTCAACACCTTGTGATCGCACGGGATGGTGTGGTTCTTCCATGTGGGCTTTGTTGCTTCTGAGCTAAGTGGCTGCTTGTTTGCCTTTAAGACACCAGACGCTATACCTTTTGATATCCGGGCACCATCAGCTTTCTTTGCCACATTTGCTTATGCACCCATTTGTCTTCAGCGATCATATCATGGAGGCAAGCACAAAATGTTATGATTTTTTGTTCTTTGATGCCTGATAACTGATCCCTTTGGCACCTTGTGATCACACAAGCTGGTGTGCGTCTTCCATGTGGGCTTTGTTGCTTCAGAGCTAGATGACCACTTGTTTATCTTCAATCCTTTAAGACCCCAGACGTTATATCTTTTGATAGCCGGGCACCATCAGCTTTATTCACCACATTTGCTTATGCACCCGCTTTGTCTTCAGCAGTTGCGTTGAAAAGGTCAGCATCACAGAATGTCAATTTAATAGAAGAAAGTATTCTTGCATTAAGGGAGTACTTGAGTGGAGGCCCAATGTCCTTCTGCTACCTTAATACTAAACGTATAAATATATGCACATAGATCTATTTACCCATCCTCATATATAAATATATTTGCATATATACATGTCTTTATCTAAACCTCTATAAATGCCCTTTGTCTCCTAGCTCTTTCCTCTATTTCCCTTGACTTTCCTTCTGTCCCACTATCATGCTCAGTCCCGACCAGGGTTTCAGCAAATCCTCTTTGTTACATTACCCTTGATCATGCCCTACCAGGCCTCCCAGCCCCTCCTCACCACTGATTTAGATCACTTGTTCCCTTGTCCCTGGGTTTGTTAACACCACTACCTTTTCCCCCACCTCTCCTATGTCCCTCCTGAACTGTCGGTCCTGTTGTTTTATCCTCCAGATTGTTCATCCAGCCTATCTTATTTAGAAAGACCAGCGGAGATAATAACATGCACAAAAACAAGACATAAAAATACCAAGGAACAATATACAACCAACCAACAACAATAAATCAATGACAAAAAAAAAACACAAGAAAGAAAAGTTTGTAGTTAGTTCAAGGATTGTGTGTTGGCCTTTAGGAGTGTTTTCCAGTTCAATCAATTGGGGTACCACACCCTAGCCCCAAAGTCCACCTTCATCATTCCCTGAGGACCTCGCCGCTCCATTCCCTTGCTATTCTGTTGCACCCCCTTAGTGTTTTGCCTCGGTGTGGCGGGATCAGATCAGGCATAGTTCCCACACTGTGTCTCCAGTGTTGTCCCCGGTAGAGCTATGGGTCAGTGAGGGGCGTCATGTCTCATAGTGGGGCTGGCCATGTGGTCCTCTCTGTGGACTGGCTGCTCTAATCAGGATAATCGTCCTCAAGACCTGGTGGGCCAGGATGTGCTCCACTTTCTCCTCCTCCTCCTTCATCATCACCCATGTGCTCCCATCAGATATGTCCCTCTCCTGGAGCTGCAGATTCAATGCCGTCTTTTGAAATAAGTTCTTCTGGTGGGAGGGCCAGGCGTCCTCTTAATATTTGTCATCACTGCTTTTTAGTGATGTGTAGTACTCCATTGTATGTATATACCACTGTTTTTTAATCCAATCATTTGTTGGTGGAAATTTGGGTTGTTTCCAACTCCTTGCATTCGGATTTGTACCCTTGTGGAACTGCTGTTCAGGTCCTTTGCCCACCTCCTCGGTGGGCAATTAGTTTTTTTTTCTCTTTGGAAACTAGCAGAGTATTGTAGATTTTAGTAATAAGGCCTTTGTCTGATGTGTCAGGCTAAAGATGTTTTCCCAGTCCGTGGGCTCTCTTATTACTCTCTTGGTGAATTATTTTGATGTACACAGATGTTTTATCTTCAGTGTATCCCACATGTCAATTTGTGACTCATGTGCATTTGTGTCCTTCCCTGTTTCTGCTATCCCATGTATTCCCAGTGCCAAAATTCTCAGATTGGTCCCAGTTCCCTTATTGATGGACCTAATAGTTTGGAGTTTTACCTCAAGGTCTGTGATTTACCTTGAGTTTATTCTTGTGCATGGAGTCAGATAAGGGTCATGCTTCATTTTTCTGCAGGTAGATATCCATTTTTTCCAACACCGCTTGTTAAAGAGGGTGGTACCTGCTTTTGATATTTTGGGGGCTTTATCAAAAGTGAGTTGTCTGTATCCTGATGATTTTATTTCTGGGTTTTCAGTTCTTTTCCAGTAGTCTAAGTATCTGTCATTATACCAATACCTCCCAGTTTTGACCATGATGGCATTATAATATGTGCTAAAGTCAGGTAAAGCAAGCCCTCCCACTGTGTCCTTCTTAGGGAGTCTCTGCTAATTCTGGGCTTCTTCCCTCTCCATATGAATTTGGTAATCAGTTTTTCCATTTCTTTCAAGAAAGATGAGGGTAATTCTCTCAGGATTGCATTAAAGTTATATAGTGCCTAGGAGAGAACTGACATCTTTACTATATTGAGTCTTCTGATCGACAAAAATGGGATATTCTCCCATTTGCTGAATCACTCTTGGTTTCTTGTAATAGTGTTCCATAGTTTTCCTCATATAAATCTTTTGTTCTTTTAGTCTGCTATTTCCCTAGATATTTTAATTTGTGCTTGGCTATTGTGATGGGTACCACCTTTTTGACCTCCTCTTCTGTTATTTTAGCTGATATGTATAGCAGTCCAGTGGACTTCTGTTTGTTGATCTTGTATCCTGCCACTCTGCCCCTTTTGGATCTTTTGGGATTTTCCATTTATAAAATCATGTCATCTACATATAACGATAGTTTTACCTCTTCCTTCCCCAGACGAATACCTTTGATGTCTCTCCTTTGCCTTATGCTGCGAGCTAAAACCTCCAGTACGATGTTAAATAAGAGTGGGGACAAGGGGCATCCTTGTCTGGACCCTTTTTCTGTGGAATTGTGTTCCTCTTTTCTGCATTGACTACCATGTTGGCTGTTGGTTCTTCATATATAGCTTGTATTGTCTTGAGGAATTGTCCTTCCATTCCTATCTCCTGACGTGTCTTAAAAAGGAATTGGTGTTGGATGTTGTCGAATGCTTTTTCCACATCTATCAATATTATCATGTGGTTCTTAGAGTTTTTCATGTCAATGTGGCACATGATACTAATGGTCTTTCGTATGTTGAACTATCCCTGGTATGAATCTTGCTTGGTCATGGTGAATTACCATATATACTCGTGTATAAGCTGAATTTTTCAGCACAAAAAATGTGCTGAAAAACTGGGGTTTAACTTATACGAGGTGTAATATCTCACAGGTGATTGTCGTTCCTCCGCTGTTCATTCAAAGCCCCACTGATACTGCAGGGCTTTGAATGTTTGTTACTCACATCTAACCAATCAGAGCCATCCTATGACGTGGAAGGCTCCAATTTGCAGAAGCACCCATAGTGATTCACTTACGCTGGCAGCTGAACTGGTCAGGATGTGTCCGTGGCTGCGCTCCGTCTCTCCCCTCTGGTCTCTGTGTTAATTCACATCCTGCATTTCCCACCATAGGCTTATACTCAAGTCATCAGTTTTTCTAGTTTCCCAGGTAATAACTAGGTACCTAGGCTTATACTCACGTCGGCTTATATTCAAGTATATATGGTATTCGTTTTATATACATTTGTATTCTATTGGCAAGTATTTTGTTAACAATTTTTGCATCTGTGTTCATTAAGAATATTGGTCTGTAGTTCTCAATTCTGGTAGGATTCCTGCCCTGTTTGGGTATCATATTTATACTTGCTTCAAGAGGTTGCCGTCTTTTCTAGGTTCTGGAAGATTTTGTGTAGGATTGGTGTCATTTCTTCCCTAAATGCTTGGTAGAATTGTCCTGTGAAGCCATCTGGTCCAGGGAATTTGGGGTTGGTAATCCCTTGATATCCTTGTCTATTTCTTCTATTGCTATGGGTCTATTGACATTCTTGATGTTCCTCTGGGACATTCGAGGGAGGGATTGTTTTTCAAAATTTGACCATGTCTTCCAAGTTGTTGAATTCATTGGAGTACAGTCCTTCGTAATACTCTTTAATTATCATTTTGAATTCATTAGAGTCTGTTGTAATGTCCCCTCTTTCATCCCTCATTCTTGCTATTGAAATTTGTTCCCGTCTTTCTTTGGTTAGGTTTACCCACGATATGTTGATTCTGTTTATCTTTTCAAAGAACCAACTTTTAGCAGCATTAATTTTTTCCATAGTTTTCTTATTTTCCCTCTCCTAAATCTCAGCCCTGATTTTTATTATTTCTTTTCTTTTGCTATTAGCACGATTGTGCTGTTGACTCAGCCCTAGTTGCTGTAAATTTTGTGCCAGCATATCAATCATATGGCTTTCTTCCTTTCTCAGGTGTGCATGTATTGCTATGAAACTTCCTCTGATAACTGCCTTTGCTGTGTCCCATAAGTTTTGGTACGTCTTATTCTCATTCTCATTGGTTTCTAGAAATTTCCTAATTTCATCTATGATCTGAGCCAGTACACACTCCTTTTTCAGTAGAGAGTTATTCATCCTCCAATTGTTTGCCTTGTTTTATTCATCTTCATTTTGCTGATTTCCAGCCTTATGGCACAGTGGTCAGTGAGAGAAGTCTATATGATATCAATGTGCTTAAATTTATGCAGATTTGACTTATGCCCCAGCATGTGGTCTATCTTCGAATATGTGCTATGTGGGCTTGAAAAGAATGTGAAATATTTTGTATTTTCATGAAAAGCTCTGTAAATATATATCAGGTCAAATTGACTAATTGTAGTGTTTAGATCTCTGGCCTCCTTGTTGAGTTTCTTTCCCTGTGATATTTCTTTCTCAGAGAGTGGTGTATTGAAGTCACCTACTATAATTGTTGAGGCTGTGACTTCCTTTTTCATATTTTGAAGCATTTGTTTGACGTATTCAGCAGGTCTGTCATTTGGGGAATATGTTTACAATGCTTAGTGGTTCTTTGCCTACTGCTCCCTTGAGCATTATATAGTGTTCCTCATCTCTTTTTATGGTTTGCACTTTGAGGTCAGTTTTATCCAAGATTACGATTGCAACCCTTGTTTTTTTTTTAATTGCTGTTTCTTTGGTATGTTTTTCTCCAGCATTTGATTCTCAGCCTAGTTTTGTTTGTAGTCTTGACATGTGTCTCCTGTTGGCAGCAGATTGATTAGTTGTATTTCTAAACTAGTCTAAACTAGTCTGCTAGCCTCAGTCTTTTAATGCCTGAGTTTAGTTCATAGATATTCAGGGGTATTATTTCCTTCCGTGGACTCTGTGATGTCATCTTACACCTTTTGTGTTGGGTGTTTTCCCACCTCCCTTTCTTTTTAATGTAGTGTGTGTGTGTGTGTGTGTGTGTTTCATTCTTGACTTCTTTTCACCCTTAATCCAATGCTATCTTGGGGGCTGTTTTCTCTTTGTTTCCCTCTGGGTGAGGTTGTTCTCTGTGGCAGTCTCTTACTTATGCTAGGTGAGTGCTGTTCTTCTGCCTATACTGCATCGACAAGGATCCAGGCTGGGTTTCTTCTAATGTATTCTTTGAGTTTTTCCTTCTCTAACAAGACAATTACTTCTTCATCTATCTTGATCAGTAATTTGGCTGTGTAGAGTATTCTTGGGTTTGCATTATTTTCCTTCAATTTTTGCAATGTTACTCAACAACTCTCTCCTCTTCTTCATAGTGTTCTCTGATACCCTGTTTCCCCGAAAATAAGACAGTGTCTTATATTAATTTTTGCTCCCAAAGATGCACTAGGTCTTATTTTCAGGGGATATCTTATTTTTCCATGGAGAAGAATGTGGTACACGTTTATTGTTTATTGTTTTATTAAAAGAGACCTCGTACTACCTGTCTGCTCTGACTGCGCTGCAGCCAATAGTGAGCTGCGTGGTGGTGCCCACCACTATGATCCAGAGTCCAGAGTTACGGTAGCTTCGGGGGTGCTGATTTTTGGGGAGGTCTTATTTTTGGGAGATGCCTTATATTTCAGCCCGAGGCAAAACTGTAAGTAGGTCTTATTTTGGGGGGATGTCTGACTTTTGGGGAAACATGATAGGTCTGAGCATATTCTTATTTGGGAAACTATGTGATTGCTTGTTTTTCCCTAGCTCTTCTCATGATTTTCTCCTTTTCCTCAAAGTTGGATAGTAAGTATGATGTGCCTTGATTTCTTCTTGGGTTTCAATCTGACTGGTGTTCTTTCAGCTTCCTGAATGGTTGCCAGGCTTTCATTCATTAAGCTCGGGAAGTTTTCCTCCAAGAATTTCCTCTCTGTTGCAGTTGACTTCTTTGTGGTGTCTTCCTCTGGTAATCCAATAATTCTAATGTTGTTCCACTTCATAGCATCAGACCTAGCTTTTAGGTTCTCTTCATCTTCACTAATGATCTTATTAGATTTTTGTTCGCATTTAAAGTCTCCTTGGCTGTCCTCTAGGTCACTGGTGCAATTATCTGCCTCCTCCAGTCGATTCTCGTGGTCTGCGTGTCTGCTACTAGTTTTTGTTATCTCTTCCCTGATCTCTTGTATTTCCCTTTGGTGTATGGACTTAATCTCCTCTTTCATTTCATCTTTTTTCTGTATTGTTTTTCTCATATCCTGTATTACAGCAAGAAGTATTCTGAAAAATTCTTTATGTGGCAGATAAATATCTGCTTCTTCTATGCATGTCGTTCGGTTCAGGACATCTCTGCCATTGAAGTTTGTTTCTCATGTTTTTTTGTTGAGGTCATTGGGCCTGATTGCTGTTTGTTTTAGAGGAGCCAGGTGCCATTTTTCAGGGAGTCAAAGAGCACTGGCTCTCTCTGGGAGACTCGTAGGAAAGCTTCTTCGAACTGCTACAGCTAATTTCACTATGGAATTAGCCAACCACTTTATCCTCCTGTGGCTTCACTCTTTCCCTAGTCAACAAGTTGGATGGGCCTCTCCGGAGATGCTGGTTGGGTTGTTGTGGATCCACGAGGATGGTGCTTTACTGGGTGATCTCACAAGAATCCATGATGGTGTGGCCCATGACGGCTTGGGTTGCCACAGGTGGCATGCAAAGGTGCCCGCTGCAACAGGAGTGTCACAGAAATCTGGTTGGTTGCCTGCTTTGGTATAGAGCACCGTGAATGTTGGGCGGAATTTCCGTGATCAGGTAGATCACTGCATAGGTTAGGCAGAGGTTCCCACTGCTCCGTGGAAAGCTGGTGAGTGTTTGATAAGCTTTCTTAGTCTGTGAGGCACTACAGCAGGCGGGAGGAAGCTCCCTCAGTAACGTGGGACCACAGAGGATGGATAGGAGCTCCCCAAGGCACACAGGCAGGATTTCCCCCAAAGAAGGGGTGCCGAATTTCTCCAGCCATGTCTTAAGCACTACAGAGGACCGGCAGGTGGGCTTTTCCAGGGAAGAAGTTGGGCAGGATATCCCCTGTTGGAGTGTGGGTGGGCTTTCCCAGCTTCCGGTTATGCTGCAGAGGGAAGAGCTCGCCCAGCAGGGTTGAGTGCAGGCATTAATGCCCTAGGCTAAGGGTAGTGGTCAGGATGTTGGCAGTGCTGTGTGAGAGAAAGGGGAAGAGAAAAAGAGATGGAAAAAAACAGCCCACTGACACAGGGGGATAGGGGGGAATAGAGAGAAGAGAGGGAAACTGAAGCATCAATATAAATGAACCTGATCCTTGACCATGGGGCTGCAGGGGTTTAATCCCTGCCCTGAGATGGTGTCAAACTGTGGCTGTGTTGAGATAAAGCCCCTGTGTTGGCTACAAATGATCCTGGCTCCAGCCAAGACAGTGGCCGGGCCAAGGTAAGGTGACCAGATTTTAACATTGGTATAGCGGGACACCATTGATAAAACTCATATCCTGGTGAAATTGCCACATGGCAGCCAAAAACCGTACATACCCTCACTTGTTGTCCATTCTTTCCAAAAATTGGGACTTTTTAAAAACACCATAGACACGAGAAAAAATGTTTAAAAAGCGGTACGTCTGGTCACCTTAGGCTAAGGTCAAACCCTAGCTGGCCTCCATTGTGGTAAGCCAAAAGACCCAGCTCCTTAAAACCTATTGGATCTCTGCCTACTTATCTTTCTGATGCTCCTTCTGCGACCTGGCGGTGTGGAATTTCCCTCTTAGTGACTCTCCTGCACAGATTTCTGTGGAGTTCCTCTGCTATGTGTTACTCAGTCGCCATCTTCCTGGAAGTCTCTACCATCCATTTCTTAACAGATTTTTGTGAGAACTTTTTTTTCTCTCCCACTTAAAATTAATATACTTTTCCCCTCAAGAGGCTGTAATTTACCTTTGTAAATTACAGGAAAAGGGCTTCAAAAATTCATGGAAAATTCCTTTACCTTTTAATCCTATTTCCATGAGTTATTTGTGGCTCACTCATACATGTTATTCCAGTTACTATGGCTCCATAAGAAATTATCGCCAACACTTAATGGCCTAAAATAGCAATTAAATATGCTCATAGATTTTATATTTTGTGGGAAGGAACTCAGACATAGCATAACAAACATGTTTCTTCTCTGCCCTATGATGCCGGGGCCTCAGCTACACACCTTACTGGCTAGACCAGAAATGTCTGAAAGCTCGCTTACCATGTGGCTGCCTGATGGGCCAGTTTGGGCTTCTTCACAGTTCAATATCTAGTGTCCCTCCAGAGTACGTTTCCTAAAGGAGAAACCAGGTAGAATCATACTCCTATAGTCCCTGGGAGCACTGCTGCCGTATTCATTAGGTCTGAAGAGTCCCAAGTCCCCCATCCCCAGGTGCACAAAAGGGAAAGTGACCACACACCTCACATTCCTTCACGAAGGGATCTAGGGTCCCTGAGTAAACCGCATGGAGTGCATAGCTGACCTCTGGCTACATCAAGGAGAAGAATCCTACGTAGCTCCATCAATCAAGGCTGATTGCCACAAAATAGAGATCAGGCATGCCTCCACCCTCCATCATTCTTTACCCTTTTCTGATAGTAACTGTTTCTTCCACAGCATTCTACTTTTGTGCTGTGTTCTATAATCCATTGCACTGGTCGCACAGAGCTCACAGGCAATACTCACAATTAAGGGAGCTTTTTAGAGAACTTAATGGGTTACTACAAGCCAAGATCAGAAAACACTAAGGATACACTCATTGGTCCACAGTATCATCTCGCCTCAATCAAGTCTTTCTCTAGTCCTTAGTCTCTGTGTTGCTCTTCAATTCTGTCTCGTGTCTCCTTGCCTCAGCCTCTGACTTTGTCTTGTTCTTTCAGTCTGTCCAGTAATTTCTGTTTCACAGCCTCTGGTTCCTCTTGTCTTTAGACAGAGATCTCATTTGTTCTCCACTGGTAGTTCTTTATCCCTTAAGTTCATGGGATTCCTCTGTTCCTGTTCTAAGATAACACATCCCTATGGCCAGGGAAGTGGCAACGAAAATGAACCAGTCCACTCTGTTTTGGGTTAGACATGCCCTATTTGCAAAGTCCCACCTAATCATCAATGGGAATCACAAAGACCTAGACAGAAGAGCCATGCCAAGAGACTTCACACCACGATAGTCCCACAGACAGGCGCTTCTTGCCTTCTTACCCTTAAATCTACAAGTGAGAGCTGTGTCTTGGGAGATTCGCCTCTAAACCCTGGCAACCAAGTGTGCTTTTTACAGTGCATTTCCTCAACTCCTGTGCAGACAGACCACTGCAGCCAGGTGCAGATTCAGGGCAGCCTCCCAGCATTGCCTGTCTGTCCTGCAGCCCCCTCTCTATGTGCCTCATTGGGCCTCAGCCATCCATGTGGCCCTTCTGCTCTGCTGGGTGGCATTTTGTTTTAAGATGATGGCAACGCCTTGACAGTCAAAGCTGCAGAACCCTCTGGAGAAAGGACACCAGTGAGTTGCTTTTCTTGCCCACACCCCATCACTGTGGTGGACTTGCACACATTCCTGTTGAGTCAGATGTTGGTGATCTGCATTTCTCCTCCACATTCACTTCACTTTAAAAAAAAATTTAGCCCCTGCTATGATTCTAGTGATAGAAGGCGATGTAGGATTTAAGAAAGCTGAATTATCCCTGTCATGTTTAACTCACTGCATAGTTGGAAACTTATAATTTGAATGTTACATGTTTGCTGTCAGGAATTGAATTTCCTTTCCACTGGGCATCCTGCAGACCCTGCGGTGCTGCATTGCTCCTTGGGCCTTGCTGTGTAGCATGGGGATTGCAGGGCCATCTCTACTCTGCTTATAGGACCTGCAGGACCGCAATGATGAGTTGCAGGCTGCGCTGGAAGGCCTACAGACATGGATGCACAAGACACAGAGTAGCCCATCTAGTTTCCGGCCAGATGGATGCCTGCCCCCAGCAGATTGCTCCGAAGGTAGAGGATCTTCTTGGGGAAAGGGTGGAGTCCTTGTTCCAGCAAACTGGGCTATCTCTCAGACCTACCCGTAGTTTGTGTCATGGGCCACTTCCAAGCATCATAGGGTATATTGAGGCACAAACACCTGCCCCAGACACACTGGCACCACCCGGCTGAGTTCCTTGTAGCTGGGAATTTATGGAAGGGGATGGGGGCTTTATCAACTGTAATGAAATGGCAGCAGTTATGTGATCTCACAATGACCTCATGAGAGGCATGTCCATCACTCGTAGATGTTCCAAAGCCACCTCCAGAGTTGTGATTAAGATGAAGGGACTTGGTGGTGAGGTTTCAGCATAGGCTAGAGACAGAGAGAGTGAGGGTATGTGACAGTAAATAAAGGAGCTATATTTCCTTTGCCCAGGTCACAGACCAGTCTCTATACAGATTGTCCTCTGAGCTGTAAGCTGGTTGATGTGAAAACTCTTTTAATAAAAGAGATAAATTATATCTAAAACATATTAATGACTCCCTGATGTTCAGAGAGAGCTTGAGATTTGTCCCCTTGAGTGTCAGAATTCGTCAGAATAGACCTGTGCCAGCGGCGCCTGTGCAGGACACAGGTCAAGCACTGGAAGCAGTTGGGACCTGTGTGCATAGGCGTGCATATCTGCTTAAAAGTAGATATCTCTGGCTTCAGGATCCTCTTAGTGCTGAGGTTTATGACAAATTCCACCTACAGTGTAGACTGTGTTTGATTAATCTCAGCTCCTTCAAAAGACAAGAACAAGGAGGTAACACAGCTGCCCTAGAGTTTTGTCATAGTCCTGTATAGCCAGGGGTTGGTTCTTGGATCAGTGCCCCCAACTGTGCATCAGCAGACACCATGGCAAGTCTCTCAGCCCTGCTGCCAAAGCTCTGATACACAGTGGTTTTGTGTGCTAAGTTTTGGCCACTCCCTCACCCCAGGGAGATCTGTGGACACTGACAGGCCACTCCCTCACCCCAGGGAGATCTGTGGACACTGACAGGCCACTCCCTCATCCCAGGGAGATCTGTGGACACTGACCTGTGGATCTTTGGCAGTCGAGCATTTTGCATCCTCCTCCCTCCCAGTTTTGTAGTGCTCTAAAGCTATTTATTTAATAAAATGTAAATGAATTATAGCTAAAAGAGCCAACCTGGGAACCTTAAGTTTTCTCTGAATGTGGGTACAGCGTCTTTGGACCTCAACATAACCTGCTCACCTGCAAATGGCAGATTGGTGTCTTGAAATCCTGTGAGTCAACAGCCAAAGGCCATTAGACTCATTTGGGAAATGTGGGATGGAGCCTGACACAGCCAGCTGCACCACATCCAGAGATGCCAAGGGTGCTGTGACATCCATTTAAGGCATCCTACGTATTCTTCCACACAACAGACAGGTCAGCCATCCCCAGGGAAATGGACACTGTGTCCCCTCAACTACACAGAATTTATGGCCCTCAGCACGAACCACTGACCCAAAACCTGGGAGACAAGGCCCTGAAGTCTTGGGTCTGCTTGAGACTGGGGACTGCGGCACCAGATCACAGACCTAGGCTTCATGCCATTGCTAATGAAACCTAGCAGTTTCACAATGTGGCCTTTTTATGTACTGTCCTCCCATCCCTCTGATGGAAACCATTTTAGAAGCAGCACCAAGGCTCAGTTGACCCTTCCGATGTTTGTCTGCTGCTGAGAGAATAGTAAGAAGCTGGGTTGCAGTAAGCCTAGTGATGTGGACTGTCCAGCCTCACGGACCTCCTGTCAGCCCAGGTGACTGCGGAAGTTGACAGTTCTCAGTTTCCAAGGCAAAGTAATTCTTTCCAGAGGTTCTCATTCAGGTTTTTGTCTTGTCCCTTATGTCAAAGTTTGTCACCATTTTCAGGGTGACAATGAGAGTAGAGGATGACTTTGCCACGTCCCATCCTTGACACTGCAAAATGAAGACTGAGTCATGGCATAAATGCAATTCTGAGTCTCAGACCAGCTCTCTTCCAAGCCCTAGCAACACACGTAGTTCAAAGATGTGCCTTGTGTGCCTGGTGTGCGGAGTGGTGATTCAGGTCGGAAAGCGAGTCCTTGCAGTGCTCTCAAGCACCATTCCTCATTCCACACGTATGGAATGTGCCTGACTGCTTTATTTATTATTATTATTATTATTATTATTATTATTATTATTATTATTATTATTGTATTTTAAAATCATTTTGTTGGGAGATCTTACAAGTATAACATTCCATAGTTAAATCACATCAAACAGTGTTGTACAGTTGCTGCCACAATCCGTTTCAAAACATTTTCTTTTTCTTGAACTCCTTGATATCTGCTCCCCATTTATTCCCTCCTTTGCCTACCATACCCCGCCCCAGGAAACCTTACTTTATTTTTTTCCATATCTTGCACATCCAATATATCCATTCACATACAATTCTGTTGTTCAATCCCATTGAGTGGGGTTATTCAGTCATCAGTGCTCTCAGCTCCCTGTTATCTCCTCCCCCCTTCCTGTACCCTCAGGGAACCGTTACTCCATTTATTGTTTCTGAAGGGTTATCTATCTTAGCTTTCATGTATCAAATGATATTAAATATACGATGAACCTGCATCAAATCTGATATGATTAAAGAGGCAAAACAAATAAAAACCATAATCATAAGGGGAGGGAATATTAAGGAACTAGAGGATAATTATGTAGTTCATCAGTGCTATACCACACCCTGGATTTATCATCCCTTCCTGTGTCCCTTCTGAGTGTGACTGTCCAATTACCAGAGGGGCTGTGATTTCTGGGTCTCTACTACATCCATGCCCCTTCACATCAATTTGGTTGCTTATCTTTTGAACTTCTGATACCATTTCTCCTCAACACCTCATGATCACACAGGCTGGTGTGCTTCCTTGTGGGCTGTTTCTTACCTGCTAGTTGGGCACTTATTTAACTGCAAAGCATCTAAGACCCCATATGCTATTAATAACCAGGCACCATCAGCTTTTTTCAACCACATTTGCTTATGCACCCATTTTGGCTTCAGCAATCATCTGACCAGTTTATCGAGCAACACACAGACTTACTGCCATCAAGTTGATGCCAACTCATAATGACCCTATAGGACATGGGAGACCTGCCCCTGTGGGTTTCTGAGACTGTAACTCTTGATGGTGGTTTCAAACTGCTGACATTTCAGATCACAGTCCAATGCATAAACACCATGCCACCAGAGCTCCTACATATCCTGAAACCCAGCATTATTTGTGTGATATAATAATGTGGAGGAGGAGGAGGCCAATTTGAAGTCTTTAGCTAATAAACAGGCCATGAGGTGTGTCTGGCCACCTTCACACACAGTGAGGCTCATTCCCAGGCATCACACTGCCCAGAGGCATGTGTCACCAGGTCACCCCACTTCTTCCATCTCCCCACCTCCTCTATGATCCTGGCATCACCAGGGAATAAACTTGAAGTGAAGTACAAGGGGGCCTTACATTCATGGACAATTCCATTATCTTTTTCTTCCGTGTTCTGGAGGTTTTTTGAAGTCCCTTCACACGATATCACTGCCACTTTGTAGGAACTTGAAGGGTGTGATGGGCTGCAGGAGCCTCCTGAGCAATCTGTTCTGGTGAAAGTGTGAAATGGTTCTAAATGAGTGTTTCCTAACGTGGGCAATGCTGCCCCCTGGGGGGCACTGGAATAATCCGTGGGAGCTGCCAAAGCAAATAACCTACACCCTATCCTGGATTAGGGATGGGCTATTGTATAAAAGTTAATTGCCAGAGGGTTGCTGGGTAACTATTTTTCTGAAAATTGGACAGCTGACCAAATAAGTTTGAGATCCTTTATTCTACATGGATACAACATAGCAGATCACCAGTGATGCGTGCTGTTGTACGCCAGTGCGGCAGGACTCCACCATCACTGCCTTTCCCTTGAAAAAGCACATGTAGAATCTGTGCTTTGTTGTCCCTTGGGAATAGGAAAGCTGTAAGAAACCTGTAATGTCCTCACTGAGCTAAGCTGAGATTTCCTCTTCTTCGCAGGCTTTTTCACATGCGTTACAGCTCCTACTCCAGTGAGCCTCGAAACAGAACTCATGATGGAGCAGGTGAAAGAACGTTACCAAGACGTCAAGAGCCAGCTGGAGACGAAGGTAGGTGTGAGGGGTGCCCGAGGGGGAGCCTGGGGCTTCCTTTTGTGCACAGAGAGCCGTGCTTAGTGCTGACCCTTCTCCAGGCAGCTGCCTTGGATTTCTCTGGTTGGTGAGCGGGCACTAAGAAGACAGTTTGAGGGAAATACAAGCAGAAATGACTGTCAGTGCCTGGCCCAAAGTCGCTGGGGGCTGGCATGCTGAGTGCAGCCCTGCCAACTGCTGTGCGGGAATTCACACCACCTACCTCATTCTTAGCATAACTTATCCTTGGCTTTGCCTCTCTTGGGATGCTGCATAGTTTCTCAGCCAGGATTACCCTGGCTCACAAGGTCTTCTCAGTGAAGTTAGCTCCTGCCTCTCCTTAGATGGTGACTAAGAGAATGTCCGCACACAGTTGCCATGTGCCGCGTTCATTCTACTTTCAGGACTCAGAGAGCCAGCCACCCTGTTTCCACCGGGACCTCTGAGCTCCTGGGTGCAAGTTACTTACCTAAACGGAGCTTGCCAGCCAACGGCCAGACAATATCTTCTCCCACGGGAGGCTATCCAACTGGTCCAGACAAGGCTGTGCCTACATCTTGAGCACTGAGTCTTGGGGATGTCACCGCTGCCTTTTCATCCCTGACTTCTGCAGGCCTCAGCTCCTTGGCATGCCCGACAACCTTGCTGTTTCCATGTCATATTGTCAGGGGCTAATGTTTCTCTTTCCAGGTAAACTACAAGCAGGAAATTGAACTAATGAAGAAAAACTTTGAGAAGGAGAAAAGGGAAATGGAGCTTATGTTCAAAAGTGAAGTCAGCATGCTAGAGAGCCAGAGAGCAGACCTGGAGGCGCTCCATGCACAGTCTCAGGATGCCCTTTGCAGCCTGCAGGGGCAGCTGTGGGAGATAAGGAGTGGGGGCCCACATTGCCCCAAGGAGTTGGCCACCTTAGCTCAGTGGCCAGACGAGAAGCTACGCCTGAGACACCAGCACGGACTACCACAAATCAGGTCTGCTGCCCTGTTTTCTTCTGGGTCCTCCTTCAGTCTGAAGTTCTTCCCAAAAACCCACATTAGATATTTAATTCAGGAAATGACTCAACTGCAGTGCATGCTAAGTGGGTAGTTTTTCTCTGGCCACAGAGAGGAAGGTAGGAAAAAATAGGGCTTTGTATGAGTTGTTTTAACTTAAATTAGAAATATATATATTAAAACTTAAGTTATGAAGTAATTTAGTTTGTAGACTACTTTTAACACATTCATATTTATTTTCTGCCTCAGACTTCTCTGTAGCAAAGGAACAAAGTAGCAAAGCATCTTCCTTATTTAATGTCATGTTCTAATTTTCCAGTGCACGCGGTAGCATGTGGGCAAATGGAGAAAAAGGCTAAAAGCTCCTTTGCAATAGGGAGGCCAGTTATCTGCGAAGGTAGCTTTTCAAAGCTGTCCTAAGCGAAAGGAGCCCTGCTGGGGCTTTGGGTTAGCATCAGGCTGCTAACTACAAGATTGGTGATTCCAAACTCCCAACTGCTTTGTGAGAGAAAAACAGACTTGCTCCTCCAAGAAGAGGGACCATCTGAGAGCCTCGGCAGCAGTTTGCTCCATCCTGCAGAGCATAGGAGTTAGAATCGGTTTCATGGCAGCGAGTTGCTGTGTCATCACAAAGAAAAGCAATGCAAGATTTCTTTGGAAAACTGAGCGTATCAAGTAGGTTTCACTTAGTGGAATGATAACTGGTTGCTGCCAGCCCATGCCTATTTATCATGACCTCACTCTCCCACAGAGAATCTTGGCCCTCGCCAACTTGGACACCAAGCGGGCTAGAGCCCTGCTGACCAGACCTGCAAAGCCTCCTTGGGAAGCATTCTTAGCTGGGAACATGGCTCGGGTTAGAAGTGGCACTACGATGACAACAGTGGACCAAGCCATCTCCCGTGTCCTGTGACCTGGGGAGGTTGATGATCCCAGAGCCAGTCTGCCTTTCTGTCATGGTGCAAGGAAATTGAGGCAGCTTGAGTATGGGCGGTAAAGAAAATCCTGGACTACTGAATTGTACCCTCTTCTGTACCCTGCCTTTCTGTTCCCCAAAAGATGACCACACAGTGGCCTCAGACCTGGGCGTTGCAATAACACATACTGCCCGCTAGGATGATCCAGAGCTTCCTCCTGAGAATTTTGCTTCATAGTATCTGAACCTGTGAACTGTCTGGTAAAGGGCGGGCTACTGTCCAGAACACCTTATAGACCATTGCCACTATTCCCAAGCCCTCTCAGGCTCTAAGAAGCAGCAAAGGGACATGTCTGGTCCCAGGAGTTTCCTTAACTGGCTGGAAGGCTGCTCCCACCCCCATTCCCACCCCATGTCATGATTGTGAGTCGAGCCATATTGCATGACTCTGATGAGCTGAGTTACTCTTGTTCTCCCAGGCTGACTGCTCTCAGCTGGGCCTCACTCCACCTCAGTGTTATTTTCCTGGGGCTTCTAAAGGCCTCTTTCCTAGATGTTTCAAATACTTTTTAGAGTAATTTCGACTAAAGGTACTTTTTTTTTTTTCACTAAACTTTAGGCCAGTACTGCCCAATACAGCTTTCTGTAGTGATAGACATATCTTGTGTTTGCCTGCCCATTACAGGAGCCACTGGCCACATGGGGTCACTGAAAGTGACTGATGTGACCAAGAATCTGAGCTTTGATTTTATTCCATTTTAATCCGTCTAAATGTAAATTTAGTCCCATTTGACAAGTCGTCTCTGCTGCATTATCAACTAGATCCTGTGCATGCACTCTCTGAGCGCAGCTGGCACGAGTAGCGAGGAGTTGTGCACTTAGAACGTGCGCTAGGGCAGGCCTTTCTAACCCTGTGATACATGTGACATTCGTGTTTCTGAGCCAGGTCCATGTGAAAGTTTCTGTAGAAAGGGGGCAAAGGCTGAACTGAGCCAGAAACTCCTGTGGATGGAAGCAGCGCACTTGTTACAGCAATGGGACTGTAAAAAGAAAAAGATGCTTCAGAGGCAACTGCAGCTAGTGACAGACATGGGAGCCCAGCTGGACTTGGACAAGGGATAGAGAAGAGAGGCAGAAGGAGATGCTAGCCCAGTGCAAGAAGCAGCAACGCAAGTTGGGTGGGGGGTGGAGGGTGGAGGGTGGCAGGGAGGGCTGATGAGTAAAGAGCAAGCTAAAATTTGCAAAGTGTTTGCACTTGACAAGTTAGAAACCACATATAGGAAGCAATTAAAAGGGCTTTCCCTGGAGGCAGAGGGGCTGAAAGCCTTCTTGAAGGAGGGAAAGGCAACTGCCTCCAGGCCTGCTGAGGTCCACAGAAGTCAGAAAGGAGACGGGACCAGCAGGGTCAGAACGTGGAGAGGCTGAGTTCCTGTGTATGCCAGGGAGGCATCTCACTGCAGATCCTGTCCAGAGCCCGGTCCCGAGAGCAGCCCCACAGCCCAGAGGACCCTCTGCATAGCTCACTATCAGGGCCATCCCATCTTGGTGAATGATATAGAGGTGGCTCCTGCTCCTTTAGAGACATGGGTGATCTATGCTATCCCCTAGAGGGGCAAGGCCCATGTTCCTGGAGAAACCCGTACCTTTGGCTAGCAGCCTTGCTGGTCAGAAGCAAAGATCATCTGAGCAGCAGGAGTCCAAAGCCACAGAGCAGCCCTTACTGGACATGGCTGGACACAAGCTGCCCCTCTAGGAGCCTCTGTGTCTTGGAAGGTGAGCATGGGGTAGGGACCACTAGGACAGGACAGCAGAAATTAGAAGCTGCTGTACCGATAACAGAAGGTAGAAACTGTGCTGGAGAGAGAAAAGAATGACATGAAAACCAGGCTCCTACAGCTGGAAGATAAGCTTCTGGCTAGGGAGAAAGAAGCAGACTCGAGAGAGAATAACAGGTTTGCCCTCTATCCATTCTTAAACAAGTGGAACTGAGTCATCTCAGTCCCTGATGACTTGATTGCATAACCCCCTTTCCTCCTAGCAGGCTGGTAGACTCGGCACCAGGAGAATACCACGTAGCCCAGGTGTGCCCAAGCTTACAAGCCCAGTCTGGCCTGTACTCGGGCCGTGGTGTTGCTAGGTGCTGTGTGAGTGCGAAAAGAGAAATTTTCCATACAGAAACCCCCAGAACTTCACCAAGAGGACTGCTGTGGCTTAGACTCAGGTTTTCACTATCTCTGTCGGCAGGAAATCTGTGCTTGTCTCACGGGGCCCACGAAAGACTGCCCTGAACCCCATTTCATTCCTTTGGGGTCTCTGAAGGTCTCTGCCTGCCAGCTCCAAGCACCTTCCTTTAGTCCCACTGTGTGTATTTATTGAAAGTGTCCTTGGCGCAGATCTACTGCTTCGTGAATTCTGTGAGAGCCCCAAGAACTGACTGGGACACTCGGATGTTGGCCGCAGAAGCCAATGCCTTCTAGAGAAAGCTGAGCTGAGAGGGAGTTCTTAATTCCACCAGCTGGGCAGGCTGCTTGAAAGGCCACAGGTGGAACTGGCCTTCTCGCTTGAGGACTTTGGCTGGCAAATGCTCTATCTCAAAAGCCTGGGATATAGGAAGGCCTTTCCCAATATTTTCCATAGATGGGCCCATGTCCCTGAGTGGCTTAAAACAACACAGATTTAATATCTTACAGTTCTAGACGCTACAGGTCAGAAATAGGTTAAAATTTAGCTAATGTCTTGACAGCTTAGTTGCATGTTAGCTAGAACTGAGAGCTAAATTGTACTCTAATCGAGGTGTCATCACGGTTGTGCCCCTTCCAAGGGGTTCTAAGGAGAACCCATGTACTTACTTTTTCCACCTTCTAGAAGCCACTCACATTTCTTGACTCGTGGCCTCTTCCACTTTTCAAAGCGTCCAATGGCTGGCTGAATCTAAGGCTGTGCCTCTTCTGCCTCTTTCATTTAAAAGGACCCTAGTCTGTACAATAGGCCCACTAGAATAGTCCAGAATAATCTCATTATCTCACAGTCAGCTGATCAGCAGACTTAATTTCATCTTCAACTGTAATTCCCCTTAGCCATGTAACATAATATTCACAATCGGGAATTAGAACATGAATAATGTTTTACCAACTGCCATCGAGTTAATTCTGACTCATATCCACCCCAAAGGGCAGAGTAAAACTGATCCCTAGGGTTTGTGAGGCTATAAATCTTGATAGAAGCAGAAAGCCCCATCGTTCTCCTTTAGAGCAGTGAGTGGGTGGGTCTTTTAGCTGCTGGCTTTCCAGTTAGCAACCTAGAGTGAAATGCAGATGAATACAATACCAACTGCACCACCATGGCTTCCCAGAACAGTCTTTAGGAGGTCATTAATCTGCCAACCACAGCAGTGATCTGGATGTTTTTTATCTCTGATACATTCATGATCACATATCTTTGGTGTATTTAGGTGTGTATTTTTTAAAATATTCTAATGTTATATGCAATAAAAAGTGTACTGCTATGATTTTATAAGAAATTGATCAGATCGTTTTACCAGCACCCAAAACAAGAAATAGAACCCTCCTGGATTCCCCACACATAGCCAGTATCCTGACTTCTAACTCCTTAATTTTGCCTGTTTTTGCACTTTATATAAAAGAAGCATACCATCCGTCCTTTCTTACCATATGTTGTTTGTGAGATTCTTCCATATTGTTGCTTAGAGCTATAGTTATTTCATTTGCACTTTATTTTTCATTCTCTTGCCTGCATTTTTCTACTGCTATGAAAGTTCTGGGTCAATGCAATATGTTTGTATGGAATGGAATTTTTTAGATTTTAAGATATAATAATGTTTACCTTTTTATTGACATAAGAAACAATGTGTCTTGTGCAAAACTCAACTACAACTCTTTTTTTAATGAAGTTTTTATTGTGAATGAAGGTTTACAGAGCAGATCATACTTTAACACTCTGCAATTCATACATATTTTGATGCCATTCATTCATTCCAGTCCCCTTAATGTGCCCTCCCTTAGTCCACGACTTCCCTGTTTTCTATGTCCTTTTCTCCTCCTTTCCTAGCCTTCTGTCTTTGGGTGAATGCTCCCCATCTCATTTTAACGGTTGACTTTTCTAACACAGTAGTGAGTTGAAGTCCAGACCCAAGGGAGCACGGTCTTAGGGGCCCTACCAGACGCTGTCTGACCAGTAAGCCTGGTTTCTTTTAGGATTTTGATTGACAGGTTCTTCTTCTCTTTCCAGGACTCTCTAGTGTGATTTTATGCAGAGCTGGTGGTGGTGGCGCCAGGTATCACCCCGTTCTTCTGGGCCCAGGATTGTGGAGACCGGTGTTCTCACTGTCCCTTCGACTAAGTGTTTTCCCTGTGTCTGTTTAACTGCCACCCCGCTGCTCTGCTCTGGACAGGGAGAGATCAGTCCTTGCACCCTAGACGGCTGCTCAGAGACCTTTAAGACCGCTGCTACTTACCAGATTAGAATGTAGAGCACTGTCTTTGTGAACTATGATATGCTAATGGATCATTTTGTCCCCTGCAACTATTGTGATACCACTCCCCCAAAGCCCAGTACCTTATTCCTTCAGAGTATCTGCTTATATTTAAGAAGTTGTCATAATTTTGTCCTCTGTTCGCCCCACCACATTCATGGATATATTTGCAGTAAAAGTAAATATACGAATACTCTCTTTTAAACACACACACACACACACACACACATATATATATATATGTGTTTGTAAAAGTCTCCTATCTGTTCAGCCTGTGTGTATGTCCAAGTACTCACTTGTAGATTCCCCAATCCCCCACTGTTGTAGGACTTTGAATCTAACAGTGTTTGCGTCTGTAGTTTCTCACTCTTGCAAACTACCGGTGTACTCGCCTGCCTGCCTCCATCGTTTCTCCTGTGTGTTGCATTCCCCTCCGCCCAGGCTATCACTTGCCTGTGTTCTAGCCGCACCTCCCCACCCTCCTTTCCATCCTCTGCAACCATCAAAGAATGTTTTTATTTCCATAAGAAAACTTACTGTTGATTTTTATAGTGGTGGTCTCATACGATATCTGTCCTTTTTGTTTTTGACTAATTCCACTCGGCGTACTGTCCTCCGTGTCCATCCCTCTGTGAGGGCTTTGCAGGTGCATCGTTATTCTTCGACGTTGCATAGCATTTCATTGTGTGTTTATTGCACCCAAGTTTGTTCATCCATTCTTCCACTGCAGGGCATTTAGATTGTTCCTGTTTTTTGCTATTGTGAATAATGCTATGATGAACATGGGTCTGTATCTATTTATTTGTGTCATAGTTTTTATTTCTCGAAGACACATACCAAGTAGAGGGATTGATGTGTCATGGTATTTCTCTTCCCAACTTTCTCAGGGTGCACCATACTGCCTGCCACAGTGGCTGCACCATTTCCCAGTTCCTCCGGCAGTGTATGAAAGTGCCAGTCTTTCCACACCCTCACCATCATTTGTTGTTATCTGTTGTTGTTTTTTTAACCTTCCAGTTAATTTGGGGGGTGAGGTCGTATCTCATTTTGATGTGTATTTCTCTAATGGCTAATGATTAAGAGCATTTCTTCATATATTTTTGCCCCCCTGAATGTCTTCTTTGGTGAAGGATCTGTTCACATCCTTTGACCATTTTTTAAATTAGATTGCCTATCTCTTTCTGTTGAGATACTCAATTTTCTGTAAATTTTAGAGATGAGTCTCTTGTCCAGTATGTCATTGTCCAATATGAAATTCCACAGCCTTTGGCTGCTCTTTTGACTCTTGGTGGAATCTCTTGACACATACAATTGTCTACGTTTTCGGAGCCCCTAGTCATCCATTGTCTTCTGCTCTGAGTGTGTTCTCCATTACTTCTGTGAGGGCAGTTACATACTTGGCTTCACATAGTCTCTTAATTGTTCAGCAGATAGGATGAGCAATCTTCAGTGTATCTGCGCTCCAAGCAGCCAAAAGTAGAATTCCACCTCCACCTAACACAGTGTACACACCTAGAATCAGTCTGTTTCCCATACTAGAGCCAGAGTGACCATTTCAAATTTCATGTCCCATTTATTTGACAGCCCTACTCTAAACCCTTTGCTGCTGTTAAAGTTCCCATGACTTCTTTTTCTCTATTTTTCCCTTAGTGCCCCATGAGATCAAATGAAGTCAGATGAGACATACTTGTGCTTGATACTAGAACATAATGCATAAGATAAGCATGGCAAGGTTATATAGTACCTGGATTACTTAGATTGGGAAAATTAGAATCTAACAAGATGCCAGACAAAGACGTAGTTGAGGGGATAAATATCGACATGTGTTCAGGACAGAAAGTATGGGTTCAAAGCTCATTAGGGATTTTTTTGTTGGTAAAAATACTTGCCTGTCATAAATCACTTGTGTTGTCTTGGCAGAGATTCTTTAAGAATTGTTTGTCAGGAAATAATGTGGCCCAGGGTAGCCTTGGTCATGGAGTAGATAGTGACACCTGCCTTTCTCTGCTGAGGTATTCACTGTGCATCAGGCCGCTCCATAAATCAATATGTGATTCTTCCTCAGTTTTTCCTTCCAGTGATGACCTTGGAGTATAGCAGGTGACAGTCTCACTAAAGAGGAAAATGTGTGCATATATTTTAAGCTCTGGTCATTCTTGTTTCTTAGATCCCTGCCGGGATTCACTAGCAGGGAATAGCTTTTGGAATGCCCCAAGGTCTCACATTCAGTATTACGCATTGATACCAACCATGGGCACATGGTTCCCAACTTACTTCTGATTGTCAATTGTGCTTGCAGAGCCAAGCTACAGAGGCTTTCTGAAGAAAACACATCGTTGACAAATGAATTGGGAAGGATTCAGCAAGAACTTAAAGTTGCAGAAAGAACAAATGATGTACAGAGGTAAAGGCTTGTCCAGGTTCAACTTAGGACCTTTGAGCTTGTGACCCAGTTTTCACATAGCAGAATGAGTGGTTTCCTCTCAGTAAAGTGAGTGTAGAAGTTACTGAGATAGAAAGTGGGGCGTATTCTCAAATCAACCTCACTTTCCAGAAAGCCAAGAGTGGATGAACCTAATTGGTCTCTGACCATGACATGACACATATGTAAAGGGCCCTGGCCTACCTCCACATGCAGGCAGCCCCTCTCATACCTGAATGCCTGGTCTCAGACGTAAAAGGTAGAACACGTATGTATGTGGCAGCATTGCCCACCCCACAGTGAGCAGCTGCTACACCCATCCTTCTTACCTCTGCCATCGTGGCATACCACCTTATTCCCTGTATGAAAGTACTCCGCATCACACCTGATGGTGAGGACAGGTGGACATAGTTTAGTACAGTGAAATGATCCTAGGGCCTTCCTAGACAAATACAATATCTATGTTCATGACTCAGTAATAATTTCAGGTGGACTTTTCACCACGGTTTATATTTGTATGTAGATATCGGCATTAGGGGTAGGTCTGGGCCCTAGGACACTGAGGCAGGAACAAGGGACAGGGAGTGGAGTGCTAACACTGGTCAGTGAGTTTTCACTGCTGTAGCCATATCCAAGGGCAGTCTGCCTTTTGATTTTTCTTCCAAATAAGAAGTTCAAGATAAAGTCAACTCTGACCTGCTGCGAGCATGGAGCATAGTTGATGGAGTAGCCATGACGGTCAGAATATGGATGGCAGGGGAAGGGACCAGCGGGGATTTGCATCATTACAGTTCTGAAATCCAGGAGGTCTTCCCTTGAAACCATTTTCTCCTAAGTTTACTACCAGACTCCATTCCCAGCAGATCGCAGTGAGGGTAAGATGGTTTGTGTTTGTGTTGCTGGGTGGCTAGTTCCATACTTTGCTAAATCCGTAGTAATTTGCTTGACTAAGGATTGCCACGGAGAATGGTCCTTTTGTACAATCTGGCAAAATCTTGCAAGCGAAAACTAAACCCACTCTCATTGAGTCTGTAGAGGGTTTCTAAGACTGAATCGTTAAGGGGTGTGGGAGGCTATACCATTGACCTTGGCAGTTACCAGCACAAACCAAGGTGACACCTGGCTTTGGTTTCACCCTCCCTGCTGAAAATTTTCATTTCCGCCTCAAAAAGAGTCACCTGACGAATCCCATCTGACCCTAGACCAAGGATGGGACCAGCCTTGTTCTCATGTAAAATGCATTGGAAAGGGGATTATTGGAGATGCAGTTAGTTTAAAATTTGGCACCTTGTCTTTTGATCTCTCTTAAGTTCCATTTTTAATTTGTTCCAGTTTTTAATACTTTCTGCTTTCTTTTCTAAAGGTTCTTGTCTGTTTTACTTTGTTATTGTTAGTTGTTTCTGTTTTTTTTAAAGTATGTTTTCCTATAGATGAAGTCCAGAATAGGTGCATCTATACAGACCCTAACTGGATTAATGGTTCTTTGGGAGTTTCACACAGTTGGTTAGAAGGAAATGGGAAGCTAATAACGACGAGTACAAGAATGAAGAAAATGTTCCAAAACTGATTGTGGTGATGATTATACAATCTTGATATGATTGAACTATTGAATTGTATATATGTGAATTATGTATCAATAGAACTTTTTTAAAAATTAAAGAATCGCCTGAGAACTTTGCTAAAATATTGATTGTGATTCAGTATATTTAGGTCAAAAATTCAAATTATCAACAGGGGTTGGAACTGGAATGAATCGGTTTGAAGTCCTAAGGGTAAACTTTCCTAAATTCTTCTGGCTTTAGGAGCTTGGGATCAAGATTGAACCATCACCACTATTATCAGTCATAGCAGTAGCAGTAGTGTAGAGGGATCTGGGCCGTAGAATATGAGGGGAGGTAGGGGTGGGCCTTTTTGTCCAAGCCATGGTGGACTGTTACTAGAAGAAGAAAACTCATTAATTGGCAATGATATTGTTAATTTTGCTTTTTCAACAGGAAAGAAATTGATATTTTAAAGAAAGAGAAATATCAGGCCTGCCTTGAAATGGAAATGATCAACAGTCAGGTTTAGTATTACCACCTGATGTGAAGCTAATGAACTTTTCTTTCTCTCTTTCTTTCTTTCTTTAAAAACTATTTTCGAATATTATAGAGGACTTTGTTCCTCAACGATTTCAGAATGCAGTAACTACCTCCCTTGTCAAAAATCAGAAAGTTCGTGTGGATACATTACTGCCGTCAGGGACACCCCATTTTGGTGCTGCCAGCCATCCTGATAATTCTTAGAATCACATGTGGCATTTATATCATGTCTTCTTGTCTCTTTCTCTCGGTCTATTCTTTATTTTGGAGACCATGGCACTTTTGAATATTACATGCAATTGTTTTGTTCCGTGTCTTGAAGTTTGGGTTTGTCTAGTCATTGATAATAATTAGATTGAGATGAGGCTTCTTTGGCAGAAGTACAAGAGTAAGAGTTGTGCAGTCATCAGCACCATCAATGTCAGAACTCTTCCTTCTTCCACTCATTGTTAGCTTCCCACTTCCCGCATCCTCCCTGCCATGCCCCTAGCCAACTATCACTCCAGTTACTGTCTCTAGAGATTTACATAGCCTGGATTTCATACACAGAAAATCACACAAAGCACAAACAATGACAAAGCAAAACAGAGAAAAACCTCAGCCAAAAGAAAATATAAAATGTTAGAAACTGCCACCAGTTAGAACCTCCTTGGGAATTCAGCCAGTCTCAGCCAGAATCTTAACAATGAGACACACTTTCACATAAACTAACAAGTACTAGCAGACCCCTTAAAATCCCCTTTTTTAATTTATCAGAAAACCACTATAACCAGAACACCACTTATGATTATTTCTGTCACCTAAATCCTACTCATGTATTCCTATCTCCTATTCCTTCTACCCAGTCAGCTCTATCATTTCTTCCTCATCTCAACAGAATACAATTTCCAGCCCCTATCTGAACTTTCTCCACTAACCCAAAGAGCAAGTCCTGTCCCTCCCTCCTCCACCTACTCACACACAATCCAGAACCTTACATACCATCTACAGTTGGATCACTATGCCATGCAAACAACAGTCAGCAGTAGTAACCACAAAAAAATCAAGATAAACAAAAGTCAACAACTGAAGATTACGCAACTTCATTGGAATACACAGAAAGTGAAGACCTTAAATTACCAGAAA
This sequence comes from Tenrec ecaudatus, assembly GCF_050624435.1. Taxonomy (NCBI): domain Eukaryota; kingdom Metazoa; phylum Chordata; class Mammalia; order Afrosoricida; family Tenrecidae; genus Tenrec; species Tenrec ecaudatus. The sequence goes on from NW_027458088.1 coordinate 42,869, forward strand.
GAGAATACAGGTGAATGATGTTTGTGACCATACAAGAGATTTGGGGATCAATTCTGAAAAAAGGAAGAAAGTGTGATACTAAAAACCTCACACCCCAAAGAAACCGAGAAACAAAACAATGAGATAACAGAATTAAAAAACATTGTATGAGAACTGAGCAATACCGGTGTTCATCGCAGCACAGTTTACAATTGCAAGGAGTTGGAAACAACCCAAATTTCCATCAACAGATGAATGGATTAAAAACCTATGGTACAGATGTGCTTTACATAATTGATGTATGTATGGATTGTGCTAAGAGTTGTATGAGCCTCTAATAAAATGATTTAAATAAAAACTATGGTACATACATACACTGGAGTACTACACATCACTAAAAAGCAGTGATGAATGCATGAAGCACCTTGCCACATGGGAAAAACTGGAGAAAATGATGCTAAACAAAGTAAGCCAAGCACAAAACACAAATACAACATGAGTCCGCTGAGGTAAACTTAAAAAAAAATGCAAAAGAGACATAAGGAAAAAGCTACTGTATACAAACATTCCTGGGGTGAGGTCCAGGTAGTATGGCAGGGGCCAGACCAAATCCAGGGATACATATGGTAGACAATTAAAAAGGTTGGGGGGTGGGGGAAGAAAATGAAATAAATGGGTAGCTGGGGAACAGGGAACTAACCCATCCAAGGGGAGGGTCTTGTTCATATCGTCGCCGGGAAAGAAGGACCAGACTTCTACCCCATGCTCCAAGATGTGAATGCAACATACTGGCATGAAGCAAGGAACCAGTAGAAAGGTCTGAGGGGTTGGCCCCAATCCCAACTACATGGACAGCAGCCCTTGCCCCCAGAAGAAAGTACTTCAGAGGATAGCATTGAAGCTACAGCTCCGAGAGAGGGACATGTCTGATCAGAGCAAATCGAAGCAAATGAAGGGGGAGAAGAGAGACTGGAGCACATCCTGGCCCACCAAGCCTTAAGGACAATATCCCCACTAAGAACAGCCAATGCACAGAGAGGACCATATGGCTGGTCCCACTATGAGACAGGACATCCCGCACTGACCCATAGCCCTATAGGGGACAACACTGGAGACACAGTGTGGGAATTAGACCGATCTGACCCCACCACACTGAGGCAAAACATGAAGGGCATGCAACAGAACAGCAAGGGGAGCAGAGCAAGGAAGTCCCGAGGCATTATCAAAAATAGACTTTGGGTTCAGAGCATGGCACCCCATCAGGCTCAATCAGCAAACACTCGCAAATGTCAACAAACAGACCTTGAACTATTGACAGGCTTTTCTTTTTTGTGTCATTTGTTTTTTGGTGGTGTTGTTTTGTTTTCTTTTGTTGCTTTGTTTTGTTCTGTCTTGTTTTTGTGTATATTATTATCTCTGCAGGTCTATCTAGATAAAATAGGTGGGATAAACAATCTGGAGGAGAAAACAATGGGACTGACAGTTCCGGGGGGACATGAGAGAGGGGAAGGTTGGGGGAAAAGAAGTGGTTAACAAACCAAGGGACAAGAGAACAACAAGTGATCCAAAATCAGTGGTGAGGAGCGTGTAAGAGGCCTGGTAGGGCTTGATCATGGGTAATGTAACCGAGAGGAATTACTGAAACCCTAATGAAGGCTGAACATGAACAAGAGCAAAGTAAAAGGAAATAGAGGAAAGAACTGCAAGGCACATAGCATTTATAGAGCTCTAAATATAGGCATGTACATATGTAAATATATTTATATATGATGATGGAGGAATAGAACTATGCATATATTTATAGGTTTAGTATTAAAGTAGCAGATGGACATTTGGCCCCTACTCAAGTACTCTCTCAATGTAAGAACACTTGTTCTATTAAACTGGCATTCCATGATGCTCACCTTCCAGACACAATCACTGAAGGCAAATGTGGTGAAGAAAGTCAATGGTGTCGGCTATCAAAAGATATAGCATCTAGAGTCTTAAAGGTTTGAAGGTAAACAAGTGGCCTTCTAGGCCAACCAAAGCCCACATGGAAGAAGCACACCAGCCTGTGTGATCATGAAGTGTCAAAGGGATCAGGTATCAGGCATCAAAGAACAAAAAATAATATCATTGTGAATGAGGGGAGTGCAGATTGGGGACCCAAAGCCCATCTGTAGGCAACTGGACACCCCCTTACAGAAGGGTCACGGGGAGGAGATGGGCCAGTCAGGGTGCAGTGTAGCAATGATGAACATACAACTTTCCTCTATTTCTTAAATGTTTCCTCCCCACCACTATCATGATCCCAATTCTATCTTACAAATCTGGCTAGACCGGAGGATGTACACTGGTACAGATAGGAACTGAAAACACAGGGAATCCAGGATAGATGAACCCTTCAGGACCAGTGGTGGGAGTGGCAATACTGGGAGGGTGGAGGGAAGGTGGGGGTAGAAAGAGAGAACCAATTACAATGAGCTACATATAACCCCCTCCCTGGGGGATGTACAACTGAAAAGTGGGTGAAGAGAGACGTTGAACAGTGTAAGACATGACTAATAATAATTTATAAATTATTAAGTGTTCATGAGAAAGGGGGGCAGGGAGGGAGGGTAAAAAATGAGCTCATACCAAGGACTCAAGTAGAAAGCAATGTTTTGAGAATGATGAGGGCAACAAATGTACAAATGTGCTGACACAATGGATGTATGAATGGATTGTGATAAAAGTAGTATGAGCCCCCAATAAAATAATTACCCCCAAAAAAGAACTGAACAATAGAATGGAAGAAAATGAAAATTGAATCTATGAACTTGAAGACAACCATGCAGACTTCAGCAAATGAGAGAAACAAACAAAAAAGTAAAATAATCTGAAGTAAACCTGAGGATGATGTGAGAAACCATGAACAGAAGTAATGAATGTCTTGTTTGGAATACTGGAACGGGAAGAAACAAACAAATCTACATATAAATTAGTAAGAGAATTTGTGGAGGAAATTTTCCCCAGTACTATAAAGGAGGAGATAATATCCATTCAGGAGACAGAGAGAACTCCAAGGAGGTTAGACCCGGGGGGTGGGGGTAGGGGACATGTATAGGAGGGCATCAGGACATATGATAGTCAAAATATTCAACTTCAAGGAAAAGGAGAGAATCTTGAGAGCAGCTAGAGAGGGAAAAAGTCACCTTCAGAGGTAATCAGATTGGAATAAGCTCAGAGCTCTCAGCAGAAAATATGCAGGAAATAAGAAAATGGAGCAACATAGATCAAACTTTCAAAGTAAAAACCTGCCAACCAAAATCCTGTATCCAGCAAAGCGATATATCACATATAAAGAAGAAATAAAGGTATTCCCAAACAAGGAAATAGTTAGAGAATTCATAAAAACAAAACCAGCATTGCCGAAAACACTAACCATATCTCTATGGTCAGAAAATCAACAGCACAAAAACATTATGAGATCGCCACAGTCCGTGCTACTATCCAGAAGTCAACACACTAAAACAACACCCAAAACAGTAGATCTAGACGGGAAACAAGGACATGAATAGATTCCTCCCTCCCAAACACAGATAATACAATATGATAGTAACTCACCTGCATTTGGAATTAATACCAATGAAAATCAATGGGCTAACTACCCCAGTCAAAAGACAGAGTAGCAGACTGGATTAGGAAACAAGATCCATCAATCTGCTGCCTTCAAGAAACACACCTCAAACTCACAGACAAAAACAGACTGAGAGTCAAAAGATGGAGAAAAATTTACTAAACCAATGACAATGAAAGGAAGACCTCACACAAATAGAAAACTACAAGCCAATATCTCTCATGAACATAGATTCTCAACAAAATCCTGGCCAGTAGAATTCAACAACATATCAAAATAATAATAATACTTCATGCCCAAATGGGATTCATACCACCATATAAACAAAATATAGAAGAACCAGATGATCATATTGATGGATGTAGAAAAAGCATTTGACAATATCCAACACCCATTCCTAATAAAAACAATAATTAAATATAAGGAAATTCTTCAATATACTAAAGTCCATATCTTAATATCCAACAGCCAGTATCATACTGGATGGAGAAAAGCAGAAATCATTGCAATTGAAAATGGGAACCAGACAAAGATGCCCATTATCCCCACTTTTATTCAGCATTGTGCTAGATCCTAGCCAGAATCAAAAGGCAACAAGAGATTAAGGGAGTGCAATTGGGCAAAGAGAAATTAAGCTCTAGTTATTTGCAGATGGTATGATTTTATAGAGAGAGAAAAACCCAAGGTCTCCACAAAACCCTGTTGGAAATAATTGGAGCTTGTTTCAAATAAGCACCCATCTAAGTGAGATGTCAGTAAACTCACCTGGAAGAAGCACACGATCATCGATGATCCAAGGATTATCAGTTATATAAACCAGATCTGAAGAAGGGAGTGCTGTCAGAGCTGAAATTTGTGACATTCTGGTGTTCACAAAGCTATGGCTGACAGTGGGAGCCCAAAATACATGTTCAGGTTCTCCACAGGGAATAAGCCTCCAGTGGCCCCCCTCTGACTATCACTGAGAGATAGGAATAACCTGGTTATCAGGCAGCTGGTATTGGAAAGACGATTATAGTAAATTAAAATGATAAATAGGGCTTGAATGGTTAAAATCTTGTTATTTGAGCTCCCTTTAGATACACTTTGACTTTTATCTAGTTTTTAATATTTTCTGGGTTTTGCTGTTGTTTTCTAGATTAGGTCTTATCTCTGCTGTATTTTGTTATTTTGGTACCTTTCTTGATTCTCTGTTATGTATCTTTCTGTGTTTGGGGGTTTATCAAACCCAGATTGGGTGAATCTGTAGAGGTAATAACTGGAGTAAGAGTTCTTGGGGTGTATTGATGGGGAGGAAAGAGGTAATGGGGAGCTGACATCACGTAGTATGAAAAGGAAGAAATTGATTATATGCAGTAATTGCACAACGCTGCTTGATCTGATAGAGCTATTGGTATGATGTCTGGATTATGCCCTAATAAAATGATCTGGGAAAAACATAAATTTTAAAAAATCAATTTTCATTTACATCAGGGCTATCACATTTTTAACAAAACTCAAGTGAATATTCCCAAATTAATTAAGTTTTCCCACAAGTTTACAGGAATGCTGCTGCTCCACATAACACAATACTTTTTAGCGTTTTAATGAAGGTCGGGAAGACCTCAAAGATGAATTCAAGGCAAGTCACCTCAGAAGGCTTTGGAGACTCTCTTTCTGGGTTTCAAAGGAATCCTCTTTATATTTTCTCAAGGATGATCACAGAGACTTCTCAGGAAGACATCTGAAGAGAATGGAAAGCTGCGCTGGGGAGGAGGAAGAAGGACAGGAAAATGTACCACGGCGTGTGTTCTGTTACGGCGCCATACCTGCTCCTCCTGGAGGGTAGCAAGGACTGTCTGACGAGCTCCTCATTGGGAACGACCCATCCACTTGACGCAGCCTTATCTGCCTTCCACACTGCTCTGTGTTCCCAAGCTCAGAGGACATTTAAAACGAACATGATTTGCATCCCTTGAACATGACAAAACTCCCATTTGACATGACATAAATTGAAGAGTGAGAATTCTTTGGGAAATGAATAGAAAGATGAAAACACTTCAGAAGCATATAGGCATAGATAAAGATATGACATGAAACAGTAGCTTCATATTTTGATAGTTTTGTTTAATTAAGGTTTCTTTTTTTAATCCTTTTATTGGGGGCTCATACAACTTATCACATTCCATACATACATTCATTGTGTCAAGCACATTCATACATATGTTTCCATAATCATTTTTAACAAGTTTCTATTATACAATGCTTTGATACTTACCCTTGTGTGTGCGTATTAAACCTACAAGATAAAAATGATATGATTCTGCTCATTGCTGAACCATAGGTATTCACACCAACGTGGGAATACCTTGGAACTGTGGTTGATCTCTCCCCTGAAAACTAATTGTTGTGAGAAAAAAAGAAAGGCAATCCAACAAAAATGTAATTTGATTCTTTTAAATTGTAATTTATTGAAAGATGCTCCTGACCAGTGGTTGACAGTAACTGAAATCTCTATGGTGAAAAACTGAGAAATTTTCTAGCAACTGTTGGAACACACGGCCATTTGTGTATACACCAAGAGGACATCTGTCAGACACTCTAATTTCCTGGCCCAGTGGTACTGAGAATATCAACAACTTACTGCCAGATAGATTTGGATATCAGGGACAGGTCAGAGGTCCTTTTGAAGAGATTCATATGCTTTAAGTTTCTTCCTCCCCCCCCCCTTAACACGATGTTTTAAATAACTTAGATAAAAGTGGGAGGTCTTCAGAACAGTGGTTTGAATGTTCTTAATGGTCTAGATGTATTCTCACTTCTTCTCAGGAATAAAGCAGAGTTCTCAACTTCAGCATCATTGCTGTGTGAGACTGGATAAGTCTGTATAGGGGCTGTCCTATACACTGTAGGATATTTAGTAGCATTTCTACATGTCAGTAGCCACCCCTACCTACCCCAATTATGACAATGAAAAATGCCTCCAGATGTTGCCACGTCCCACAGTGAGACAAAATTACCCCTCATTAACCACTGAAAGGATCTGCTGGGGCTTCGTTTTTGTTTTCAATCATTGTTTTACCCTTTTTTGCTCTAGAGTCAGAAATACAAGGATCAGTTATCTCAGCTCAACCATAGGATCCTTCACCTGGGTGAGGAGGCCTTTGTCCACAAGGCTCAAAATGAGAAAAACCAAGTACCCGTTCAGTTGCTGACACTGAAGATGGATCGGGCTGGTCACCAGGTGAAAGAGCAGGTGAGTGGGCAGTGCAGAGTGGGAATATGAGAGCAACAACTTAAAGATATGGAGACATACACTGCCCCACACATAGCCAGGAAGCCTGGGGGAAAAGAACATGGAATATCATAGTTTTTTATAAATCTGCTTTATTTAGAAGAGTAGCATAAAGGAATTAAATCTTAAAAAGAGAGTAAATTCCTACAACCTTTCTGAAAAGACAAGTTGAAAATATAGATAGCAAGAGCCTCAAGAATCTCATTATAAGAAGTGAAACTTCACTGTTTGCAAATAATATGATTTTATATATTGAGAATCCTAAAGGGTCCACAAGAGACTAGCTGGAAGTCATAGAAGAGTTTAGTAGAGTAGCAGTATACAAGAGTAACAATTGACTTCTTCTATACCAGGGATGGGGGTACAGAAAAAGATACCAAGGAATCAGTATCCTTTGCAAAAGCTGAAATACCTGGGAATAAACTTAACCAAAAACCAAGACTTGTACGAAGAAAACTATAGAACATTACTATAAGAAGCCAACCGGGATCTACACAAATGGAAGCATATTCCGTGTTTGTGGATCAGAAGACTCAGTATTGTGAGAATGTTGATACTATCTAAAACAATCTACAAATAAAATGCATTGCCGATCCAAATTCTAACATCATTCTTCAAAGAAATGGAAACACTGATTATTAACTCCATATAAAAAGGGAAGAAACCCAGGATAAGCAAAGAACTCCCCAAGAAAAAGAACAAAGCAGGTGATCTCACATTACTTGACCCCAAAACCTACTTATACAGCCACAGTTGTCAAAACAGTCTGATACTGGTATACTGATACATGCTCCCTGTCACTAGCCACCCAGGAAATGCGAGTCAAAATGACCATAAGATCCCACCTAATGCCCATAACTAGCCCAATTAAAAAAAACCAGAATGTGAAAGGGAGGATAGGGCGGAGGTAGGGGGAGGAATGAGGAGCTGATGCCAAGGGCTCAAGTAGAAAGAAAATATTTTGAAAATGATGATGGCAACAAATGAACAAATGTGCTTGACACAATGGAAGGATTACAATAAGTTGTACAAGTCCCCAATAAAATGATTTTTCAAAAGAAACAGAACAACAAATGTTGGAGAGTGTGTGGTGAGATAGGAACTCTTATCCCCTGCTGGTGGACTGGTAAATATGTACAGGCACTCTGGAAGGCAGTATGGCGATACCTAAAACAGATGGCAGCTGAACTACCATATGATCCAGCAATACCATTGCTGGTATGTACCCCAAAGAAATAAGAAGCAGATCACGGACAGATGTTTCCCTCCCCTATGGTCATCACAGCAGAGTTCATAGTAGCAAAAAGCTGGTGGGTGGGCAGGAAGAAGCTGGAAACAGCCTACATTACCATCAGTACAAGAGTGGATAAAAACTCTGGTACATACATACAATGGAATACATCCCTAAAAACAGCAATGAAACACCTCAAGTTGTAGAGGCATCTGGAAGATATTATGCTGAGTGAAGCTAGTCAAGCACAGAAGGATAAACACTGTGTGAGTCCACGATAATAGGAACATGCAGCAGAACGGGCACAAGTTCAAGTGTGCAGGCCATCCAGTCGTCTGGCTGGGGACCAGGCAGGCCGCTAAAGAGCCACACATCATCTGCTCAAAGTAAGTATCATGTAGGTCACTTGGCCGAAGGTCACCTCATGAGAGCTGGAATCAGATGGATGGGGTGGGGTTGATGCTGGTCCCTGAGAGGTAGCCATGTGGATTTGGGGTGAGGTCTCCCAGAGAGGGAATCAGCCCTGTCAGAGGAATGGGGCTTACTGATGCGAGGGGCAGCACAGGAAAGAAGAAAGGCAATGGTCAAATTTGGGGGAACATAGGTGCATGCCTGTTGAGGGGAGAAGAGGGAGGGCTGACATTGTGGGGGGAGGGGTGTCCAGTGAGGTTGCTCTTGGGAGGACCTGATGCAGAGGGGTTAAGTGGAGAGCAAATGCTTTGAGAGTGATTAGGGCAAAGAATGTATGGATGTGCTTTATACAATTGATGTATGTATATGTATGGATTGTGATAAGAGTTGTATGAGCCCCTAATAAATTGTTTAAAAAATAATAATAAATTTTTTTAAAGTTGTATGAGCCCCTAATAAAATGATTTTTTAAAATACTGTAAAAAAAGAAACCAAACTTGACCAACAGTTACCATGGGTGAAGGGGAAAGATCTGTTGCTTTGGGAGCATTGAGTTTCTGTCACTGTGGTCGATAGTTTGAAAAAGGATAACAATGATAGTTGTACAACATGAAGAATATTATTGAGCCTCTTCTCGCTCTGAATTATACAACTAGAAGTTGTGCAATTGGAAAATATTTCTGTATATTTGTGCCACAGTTAGAAAAAAATAAGTACATGAATTACAATGAGTACAAGGAAGAAGAAAAAGGTTTTGAATTAAATATTGTAACAATTGGACAACTTTTCTTGATCTGATTGAATTGTATGACGTGGGTGAAGTGCTAATACAACTGTTTTAAAAGATGTGATGCAAAACAATAATATGGATTATTCGGGAGAACATGATGCTGAGTGAAATTAGTCAATCACAAGAGACAGATATTGTATGAGACCACTACTGCAAACGGTTTTCATATTGAAAAATAAATAACGAGATAGAAAGAAACTCCATGTGGTTACAGATCAGATCAGGTTTTCTGGGATGTTAGAATTACAGAGTCAGATCATGACCAAGAAAGCCCCATGGAGCACTTCGACTCTGACAAATACATGTGTTGCCGTGAGTTAGAACTAACTCCACAGCATCAGTTTTCGTTATTAACTGCTGTCTCTTGTTCCCATTCAGGATGACGCTTAGGGTTGCCCGTAGGCATGCCCTGTACCAAAGATTAAAGTTTTATGCAGAATAATTTCACTGCCCTTAAAATTCTCTGCTCCACCTGTTTGTTCCTCTATTGTTCCTTGAACTCCTGCTAGTCGCTGACCTTGTTTCTGTCTCTTTAATTTTGCTTTATAATTGGAATCATGCATTATGTAGCTTTTTCAGACTGGTTTCTTGTACTTAATAAGTACTTAAGTTTCCTCCATATTTTTTTCATGGCTTGATGGCTCATTTATTTTTTTTGCTAGATAATATTTCCATGATACAGATATGCTCGTTTGTTTAGCCATTGACCTGTTGAAGGACCTCTTGATTACTTCCAGTTTGGGGCAATAATGAATAAAATTACGATAAATATTTGTATGCAAGCTTTCATGTGGATACAGATTTTCAACTCATTTGAGTAAATACCTAGGAACACAACTGCTAAAACATATGACAGGCCTTTGGAATAGTGGTTACATTACCAGATAAGTATTGGACTGCTGACAGCGAGATTGACAGTTCAAATCCACCAGATGATCCGAGGGAAAAAGATAAGCCTATCTATTCCCATAAAGAACTCCTGTCAGAAACTCTATAGAGGGACGCTGTGAGTCAAATTGGCTTGATGGCATTGTTTTTGTTTTTTTGTAAGCCTATGTAAGAAACTGCCATTGTCGGATTCCTATGCAAAACACTACGCCCTGCTCCACACCTATACTCCTGACAGAGCTTGTTAGCATCCCATGTTCAGACAGAGGCTCGTAGCTAGTAACTTGTAGATGTGTACATTTCGCCCAAATACCATTTTAAATGTCTTGAAGTTAGTTCTTTTAAAACATAATTTTTTGATTGGTAACCTCCTTTTGTCAGGAAATACATGAAAAACAACTTAATACCACAGAAAAGCAAGTGGATAAAGTGGAAATGATCTTAAAGAATATGGAAATGCTTCTACAAGAAAAAGTAGATGAGCAGAAGGACCAGGTGAGTGATAAGTTCTTGTCATTTCCTCACAAACATCTTATATCTGCACACTTCTACCTCCTGGGTATTCACACAGCTGGTGTAGTAAGAGACTGTCTGGTCACAGACTCCGAGAGGCCATGTTCATTAGTTACCCCTCAGACTGAGCCTCTGTCAACACCTTATACTTGAACATAAAGTAATTTGCCACAGGATTCATAATTAATAGCAGTCAATAAAAGATTCTATTATATATATATAACTAGCTTGTTTATTGACTTATTTTCTTTTGGGTATCATTTTAAGGTTTCTTTTTTGAGATGGCCACATAACCTCAGGAAGGTTATGGATTTATTCATGCATCCTTCATTCAGCACATTGCCTACTGAGCACCTACTGTGTAGGAAAGCATTTTTCTAGGTAGACCTGAGATAAATAAGCCCTCATGGAACTTAAATTCTAGAGCTGATGAGAGCTATTAATAAGATTGTAGTTGGCCAAGGGCTTTGAAGAAAACACATTTTCCTGGACTGTAGAGTCAGGGTGTTAGGGGAGACTATACTGCACAGATAAGGTATCTGAGCAGCCCCTTAATCATGACCTAACATATATGAGTGAGTAAAAAAGAAAAACAGGAAAACTCCACTCTGTGGAGCTTTCATAGGATGCATTGTTCCTACTAGCTGAGCATCGAGCAACTTGTTCTGAGTTAGTGCACCCAGCGGCGTCGCCTGGGAAGGTTCTCTGGTCACAGTGAATTTTTTCATAAAAGCAGTTTTGCTCACACCTTGTTTTTTTGTGATGGCTCATTTAAGAGAACTGCGTGTGGCTGTGAAAGTTTGCTTTCTGCTCCAGAAAAATGTCACAGAAACTGTTGTGATGTTGAATACAACTTACAAGGATAGCACTCTGAAAAAAACTCAAGTGTACCAGTAGTTTTCTTATTTCCAAAAAGGTAAAATGTCGATCGATAACAAACCTTATTCTGGATGTCCATCAACTTTCCAAACAGACAAAAATGTCCAAAAAATTCATCCACTTTTGCTTGAAGACCAATGATGGACCATTAAAAAGATGGGGAAGTTATCTGGACTATCTTGGAGCTTAGTTCAGTGAAGTTTAACAGAAGATTTGTGACAGGCCACCAAGAAGGAGTGTCAACTGGAAACAAGTCATTCTTGGAAAGAACAACTCTGAAGTGATCCAGACTTTTCTCAAGGTCATTACTGGTGACAAGCAAACTTCAGTCAAGCCAGGGGAAGACACCATCATCACCTTGCCCAAGAAAAACTCGTCAAGTGAAATTAAAGATCAAGATTATGCTCATTTGATTTTTTTGATGTCCATAATATAGTGCATTTAGAGTTCCTTCCACTAGGTCAGACTGTTAATCAAACTTTCTATTTAGAGGTTTTGAAAATATTGTGTAACAATGTGCAACAAAAAAGACCTGATTTGTGGCAGATGGGGGACTGGTTTTACCATCATGACAATGCAACTGCTCACATGCCATCTCAGTGTGCCAATTTTTGACAAGAAACAGCATGCCTCTCTTGTCCCATGCACCTTACCTGACTTCACTCCATGCAACTTCTTTGTGTTTCCACCAATGCAGAGGAACATGAAAGGACAGCTAGTTGATGATATAGAAGAGATGAAGCAAAAAAATGAGAGAGGTGCTGTCAGCCGTCCAAACAGCTGAATTTGAAAAAAAACAATGTTTCCAAGAATGGAAGCGCAGAATTGACAAATGTATTAGGTGTAATGGAGAGTACTTTGAAGGTGATAAGGTTGTTTTGTAAAAAAAATTTAAATACAAAGCTTTGAAACAAAATTCCAGGTTTTGGGGGTACCCCATCGTATACCTCAAGTAGAAAACAGATTAGCATTGGGGGAAGCATGTTGCTCACTGGTGGAATATCACATGTGTTGTACTTGAGAATCCTTCCTGACAGGTGCTAAATACCGGTAACATTTCCTGATCACCAGACAGCCATAAATAGGCACCCACACACTTACACTTCCCTGTTCGTGGTTGTGGGAAAATAGTCTCGGCCCTGTAAAAGGTTTTGCTCTACCGAGTGCCAGGCACCATGCCTGTCACTGTTCTACTGTTCCTTTACTTCCTCCTGTCCCTCCCCTACTCCTCTTAAGTCCCCTTTCTCCTCTTCTTTCCATCCTGCCTTGCTCTTTTTTATTCCCCCACTCACTGGGAGCCCTCCTTGCCATAAGTATGTAAGCCCATTGTAAAGAAGCCTGGCCCTCTGGCCTAGCCCTCAGCCCTCCTCTCTGCTCTTTAAATGCCCTTCAAAGACTCTGTGCTCACAACCCTGCTTCTCTCCCTTCCATGCTCCTCTCATGGCTCAGCCACTGTTCGTCCCCCCTGCCTGGGTCTACACCTAATTCGCAGCTCAGCTTTCAGAATGGATATAGACTCCAAGCACTCGTACCCCACTGATCTCACTCTGGTCCACACCCCCTCACTTTATGCCCTCTCTCTGGCCTTCCTGGTTCTGCCTTGCATACCGGCCTTGATTTCTTCTTAGCACAGGCGCTGCAATACCTCTGAGATCTCAGCTCGCCGCGCCTCACACCTTCCCATCTTCTTCAAAGTAAAAGTCAACCTTGTCACGGTGTCCTTTAAGGCTCTCTTAGATTTAGTGTCCACTCCTGCCCTGACTTCCTGTCTATGTTTCCTCAGGAGCACACACCTTCAGCTATGGTGGCTGCCTGCTGCTACCTAGTCACCCGAGGCCCTGACCAGCTGCAAGGTCTTTGTAATCTCTCTTCTTGCTACCTGGTGTTCACATAGCCCCTAGATTCCTAAACTTACTTGGCCTACCACCCCTTTTTACAGGAAAAAAAAATCACTCATTGTCCACCTGACCATTAAAATCTTTTGTACTATTGCCCTTAATTCAGGATACGGTTTGGGTGTCTGCTTGTGTAGCGCCCCTGGATGCTTTGAGGCCCAGACATCGTCACTGGACTGTTTCACTGCTACCCAACGGGCAGTACCGCCCCCTTTGGGAAATACTGGGATAGTCTCTGGACTCTCATTTTACTCAGAACTCCGTTCACATGTCATCTTACAGGAACAGCCTCGGGGTTTCTGTAGACAAGCAAAACCAGTAAAACATGTATGTAAATATATTGAGAAAATTGTACTTCGTGACTCACACACATGGGGGGGTTAGCACGTCCCATATCCGTGGGTCCAGTGGCAACTTGGAGACCTCTGCTGGTTCATGGGGTAGCAGAGGAACAGATGTCTGCAGGTTTATGAACTAGAACTGCAGGCCAGGCGTTAAGCAAAAACATAACAAAGAATCGAGACGGCTAACCACGATGACAAAATACAACAGAAATAAACCCCCATAGTTTTAACTGTTCGAGATTTTAGCTATTCAAGTCAGAGTTATCATTTTAATTTCCTATAGTCATCTTCAGTACTCTCATCTGGTAACCAGGTTCTTCCCATTCCTCAGTTTCATCGGAAAATCACTGGAGACTTATTCGCTGAGTAGCTCCTGCAAATGTATTTTGGCCTTCCGCTCTCATCCATTCCCTTCTGAAAACCAGAATCTCGCCTGCTAAGCTTTGATACTATTCCCTTCTTCCGATTTGGATTATATAATTTACAATCCATGGATAACAGATGTTGGTGTGCTTCTTCCATGTGGATTAGTTGACATCTCACTTAGATGGCTGCTTGTTTGGAAACAAGTCTTTAAGATCCCAGATGCTGTTCTGTCTGATTAGTGGGGCACCATCTAATTTCTTCACCAATGCTACCCTTAAGGGACCTGATCTCATTCAAGAACTTTTTGAAGCCCCCTTGTATTCTTGACCTTGATAGCTAAAGGTACACTGCTTCTGACAGGTATCAAGAAAAAGACATTGATTAAAGCAATAGCTATGTGCTGTCTTCCAGGAAATGTACTAATGTGCTCAAGCAGTGAAACCACATCTGGATTAGCAGTTACAATCAGAGCCACCACTGGTTAAGTTTATATCAATTCACTGTCACTCTCTTAAGATCCTTTTTTTTTTTTTTTTTTGCACAAGACAGATAGGTAAGTTGAATGAGATTGTGGTGGAAATCATCCCCCTCCATTCTTCAAGTCTTTATGGTGACATTAATCTCTGCAGGTTCTCCAGCAATGTAATACTGCTTTTGGTCTAATATTTCTTTGAGGAAAGTTCTAATGGCTTCCACTTGGCCTTTCTTACTGTAATAACCCTTTCTCCATGTGTCAGGGATCCAAAATTCTGCCAATTGCATATTCTGGACCTGGAGAGATTATTACAGGATTATTTCAGAGACCACTGTACCCACTGTTGGATAGGCATGAGCTGACATTTGGGCCTCCTAGAATGAGTGTCAGTTTAGTGCCATAGGGATCCTTTGAGAAATATTAACTATCTATATTCTGACAGTGTAGTGGATTTCTACCTCAGAGGATTCATAGGAGTTGTGGGCCTATACACTTGCTCATCTTGGAATTGATAGAGCCCTCTAAGCATCCCCTGCATGTGTGGGTATGTCCATCTTGATAAATCTACTCTAACATTCCAATTTACTTCAGCTTTTAGATCCCTTTTCCAGTATATAAAAGCAATTCAACTTCATTCAGTATAGGCCACTTCATAGTCCTCATTGTCGTCCCGCAACAATGTAACTACTAGGTACTTTTCTGACGCCGTGAGCTGAAACATCGAATGAAGACTTGCCACTTGGCAGGCTCATAGCACTACACTCAGACTGACACAGTTCCCACACCTAATCCCGAGGCCTTTGTTTCTCCTTGTGTTCAGTAGGAAAAGCAAGCAGTCTCTGTCTGGAGTATGCCATACCTCCTCCTGGGCCACACTTTATGCCTCAAAGAAGTCGTGTCACGGGACAGTGGACTTCACACTAGTTATTGTTCTAAAAGCCAAAAGTGCATCTTGCAAAGCATTTGCCTCATACAAAGATTCCTGGGACACAGCTGTGGGACTATGGTCAGATGAGGATAAGAGGGCTGATTTTACTCTCGAAGGTGATTCAGGCAAAGAAGGTGGGTTAATCCCTTCAGATGGGGGCAGGAGGCTGGTCCTTCTGAAAATAAAAAAAGGTAATTCAACAATAAGGGCTCCATGTCCCTAGCTTGATCCTTTTATTGTCCACATTTTCCCATCTCAATTTTCAGGATCTCACATCTTCCCTGTCAAACCTTTCAACATAAGGGATTCAGTTGATGGTGTAATTAGCTATTCTTCAGCTAGGACTCAGGAATGATGGTGGTGTGTGGGTTACAAACTGGACTGTTAGCTAAAGGTCAGCGATTTTAAAAGCACCAGCCACGCCCCAGGTAAAAGATGAAGTTTGTGCTCCGATAAATATTTATAGCCCCCAGAGCCCTTGAGGACATTCGATTTTGGCTTATGCAGTCACTGTGCATTGCAGCCAACTCAGTGGTAGTGAGGATAAGACTCTGGATGGGTTTTCAGCAATCTCAACACTGCTACAAGAAATAAGACTTTATTTCAAGACCCAAATAGCAACTTTCAGGTCCTTTATGTACTGCTTGAGCCAGGACTTTGAAGCTCTGGACTCATCATTTTCTCTTTCCGCGTTGTGTATCTGAAAGCTGAACCAGCCAGCTTCACTATGCTTGTGGGTGTAACAAAAATGTTGAAAGATAATAATGAAATAGTAGTCACTCACAGCATTGTCTCTCACAGATGTTTGATCTAATGGTGGGGATATTATGCTTGTCTTTATTGCCACCTCATGCCATGGATTACTATGCCTCTTTACTATTGGAAGTCGAGCAATTAGTACTTTTAAATCCAGCCAGACTTGAGAATAAGTTCAGAAAGCATGCTGTAGTGGAGTTAACAAACCCAGGGACAAGAGAACAACAAGTGCTCCAAAATCAGTGACGAGGATGGTGTAAGAGGCCTAGTAGGGCTTGATCAAGGACAATGTAACTGAGAGGAATTACTGAAACTCAAATGAAGGCTGAGCATGATAGTGGGACAAGAGAAAAGTAAATGGAAATAGAGGAAAGAACTACAAGGCAAAGGGCATTTATAGAGGTCTAAGTACAGGTGTGTACATATGTAAATATATTTATATATGATGATGGGGAAATAGATCTATGTGCATATAGTTATAGATTTAGTATTAAGGTAGCAGATGGACATTGGGCCTCCACTCAAGTACTCCCTCAATGTCAGAACACTTTGTTCTATTAAGCTGGTATTCCATGAAGCTCACCTTCCTGACATGATCGCTGAAGACAAATGGGTACATAAGCAAATGTGGTGAAGAAAGCTGATGGTGCCCAGCTATCAAAAGATATAGCATCTGGGGTCTTAAAGGCTTGAAGGTAAACAATTGGCCATCTAGCTCAGAAGCAACAAAACCCACATAGAGAAAGCACAACAACCTGTGTGATCATGAGGTGTCGAAGGGATCAGATATCAGGCATCAAAGAACAAAAAATCCTATCATGGTGAATGAGGGGAAGTGCAGAGTAGGGACACAAAGCCCATCTTTAGGCAACTGGAGATCCCCTCACAGAAGGATCATGGGGAGGAGACAAGCCAGTCAGGGTGCAGTGTAGCAATGATGAAACATACAACTTTCCTCTAGTTCTTAAATGCTTCCTCTCCCTCCCCCGCCATCATGATCCCAATGCTACCTTACAAATCTGGCCAGAGGATGTAGACTGATACAGATAGGAAATGGAAACACAGGGAATCCAGGATGGATGAACTCCTCAGGACCAGTGGTGATACCGGGAGTGTCAAGGGAATGTAGAATAGAAAGGGGGAACCAGTCACAAGGATTTACATAAAACCCCCTCCCTGGGGGACAGACAACAGAAAAGTGGGTGAAGGAAGATGTCGGACAGTGTAAGACATGACAAAATAACAATTTATAAATTATCAAAGGTTCATAAGAGAGGGGGTCTGGGGAGAGGGGGGAAACAAGGAACTGATGCCAAGGGCTCAAGTAGAAAGCAAATGTTTGAGAATGATGATGGCAACAGATGTACAAATGTGCTTGACACAATGGATGATTGTGTGGATTGTGATAAGAGATGTAAGAGTTCCCAAGGAAAGTATATAACTAAAAAAGAAAGAAAGCATTCTGTGTTGGGCCGGGTTGACTAGAGAAACAAATCCAGAGATACTCATATATGTATAAGAAAAAGTTTTATCTCAAGAAGTAATTATGGATCAATAAAACATTCCATCCCAGTCCAGCTCTTCAGTCTATAAGTCGCTCTTCAGACTCATTAAGTCACATGCAATGATGCAGAATGCAGGACAATCACAGGCCAGTGGGTGTAGTTATGTGGATCCAACTGACCGTATCGTAGTGCTTGCAGCAGCCAGGAAAGTGAAGGCACAGAGAGTGGGGGAGGTGCCCAGGACCCTGCTTATGAGAAAGTCTCGCCCACAGAGAGTCACCATCAGGGTGTGACCTGATTGACAGACTAAACTCTACCCTTACACTTTCATATATCTTCAAGTTGACATGAAATGATGTAACTACCACTTATTCTTTGAGTTTTGTTCTTCTAGAATCACTCTTGGTGCCAAATAGCTAAGTCTGAGTTCTCAAGAGGGGTGCATCAGTGAGATGCACACATACATACATATAAAGAGATTTGCTGCACGGTAGGGGTTTATGCAGTTGTAGAGGTTGGCAAGTCCCAAACCTACCGTATGTGTCCAGTGGAAGCTAAGGATTTCTGATGACTTGTGGGGTTGTAGGACTGGTGAATCCACGACCTGCTGGTTAGGATGGAGACTTCTTCAGGTTTATAACACAGGAACTGCAGATCAGGCAACTAGAGTGCAGGTCAAGAAAGAGAGCAAACTTTGCCACAACTTCCACTTCGATAAAGGAAGCTGGCCACACTCCCGAGGCAATTTCCCTTTCAACTGATTGGCTATTCATATCAGATTACAAAAATGAAAGTTGATTCCATTATGAAAAAGCACCTGTCAGACTGATGAGAATCACAGTCTAGTCAAATTGAGGTTTACATTAGTCGTTACAGTTCCCTCAACCAACTAGCTGCCCCCCTCTTGCTCCTTGCTTGGTTTTCTCAGCACTTCCCCCATATGGCATACTAAGTTTGGTTCTCATTAGCATATGTGGTGCACAGCCCAGAGACTACGTTCACCACTGCTTCGCTAGTGCTAGAGCAAGACCTGGCATGTGGGCGCTTACTGACTATGTTCTACAAGTGAAATTTGGTGTTGACTGAACCCCATGCTGGGATTCTTGTGCCCTTGTATTTTGAATGAGGTCATTGCTAGTGTTTCCTGTCATTCACATCTGTGAAACCGTATGGGTTTGGCAGAAAGCTCAGACCCAGGAAACAGCAGTGGGGGTCAGGGCCACAGTGATTCCTAGGGCAAGGGGCAGTAAAGAACCAAAAATTGTTGTCATTCTTTGCAATTCATTATTGTATCGTACAATAGCCTTTCTGAGAACTGTTGATTTGTGACTCTTGGGTCTTCCGGTTAAACTGATTCCCACAATTTCCCTTAAATTTTCTCCAGTACATAATTCATCACACCCTCAGTTGGAGGTCTCACTTCAGGGTAACAAGAAGTGTCATACACGCAATATTTTTGTTATATCCTTAAGAACCTAAAGTTATCATTTCAACGACCGTGGAATGAACAGGGTCGGGAGCATGTACCCCTTCCCTGCACTCACAGTAATGGGTGGCTCTCTTCCCTCTCTAGTTTGAAAACAGCGTGAAGTCCAATTTGCTGCTCAAGGAGCTTTATGTGGAGAATGCACACCTGCTAAAAGCCCTCCAGGTTACTGAAGAGAAACAAAGAGGAGCTGAGAAAAACAGCCTCATCTTGGAAGAAAAACTCAGAGCTCACAACAAATTAATCAGTAAGATTTCTCCGGCATCCCTCTGTGTGTAAAGACTGCTTGCTTTCCTGGAATTCATTCTGAAAAGAAAATCTTAAAACCTGAGCCACTGTGATGCCTTAATCACTTGCAGCTTATTGGCCATGGTCCTCAGAAACAGGGCGACTGTGGTGTCTGGCTCGTTCCAGCAGCATCTGCTCTGTGCCAGATCCTGGGAACATACACGTGTTGGACAAGAGCACATTTTTATAAAACTCCCAATTTTACCACTGGGAAAACATGATGGAAACACTTGGTCAGGCCTGACAGAGAAAGTGGGTTAAGATAATGCAGTTCCAATACTGCATTTTCGACTTAAGCTCTCATTGCCATCGAGTCAATTACAATTCGTAGTGACTTTGGCTTCAAAGATTAAAATGTAAAGTAGGGCTCTAGACAGCTTTATCATATTTTTCCTTTTAAATTTCATTTATGTTTTCTTAAGCAGACACACAACAAAACATACATCACTTCAGCAGTTTTTAATGTATACAGTTTGCTGATACGGATTTTATTCCTCCGGTCTGTAGCCATTTTCAGCTTTTTTGAGTTGTTGCTCATCTGTTAGCATAAATTCACTCCCCTTAGAGTTCCAGGGGAGTCCAGGTGGCATGGTGATGACAGCGCTGGGCTTCTAGCCACAAAAGCAGCACTTTAAATCCAACAGACTTGGGAGAAAGACATGGCTGTCTGCTCCCATGAAGAGTTGCGGTCTCAGAAACGCACAGGGGCAGGTCTACTCGGTCCTGTAAGGTCATTGTGAATCAGAATTGATTTCATGGCAGTGTGGTTGGCTTTGTTTTTTGTTTAAAGTCCCAGGCAAATACTTCAAGTTGTTTTCCATTTTATTCCACATACATAGTTGTTAAAAGATCATCAAGCTCAAAGCAGACTTTTTTTTTACTAGTTAAGCCAAACTATTACTTGGTTTCAAGAAGACATTATGGTACATTTCTGGTTTAAGGCAATAGTTTTACGAGTTCAGCCACCCTCCATGGCTCCAGAAAGTTGGGAATTATGAGAGTTTTCTATTCTTGTCTGTATTTTTGCCCCATTTTGTTCAGGATCCTTCTCTGAACTCTTTGATCAAAATGCTCAGCAGTGGTAGCCAGGCACCATGCAGTTCATTTGGACTCGTGACAAAGGAGGGCATTGTTTATGGAGGCAGCTAATTAGCCATGCATTCCAGAATCCTACTCTATTCCATTCTGTTGTTCCACATGAATCGACACCAACTGTGCCTGACAACTGAAGGAGGAGGTAGAACAGAAGCACCAAACATGTTAATAAGCCAAATAATGGTATGTCCCATGAAACCATTACCCTGAACCTAAGAGCTTTACTGTCTGGTTATTCAGCTCTGTCCTCTGTTACACTTCCCAATGGCTGCTGAGTGCAGACTTTCCAGAAGGGCTTCCCTCTGTAAGCAGAGTGTCCTCTAGACAATAAAGGGGAGGACTCTTGTTCGTTTGGAACCACTTTACCACATGTAAATTTTGGTACTGTGGTTACATCTGTAGGCTTGTATTTATTGTACATTAATCTTTTTTTCATTGGAGTGTTTTTGCACTGGGAATTGAACTATATGTTAAAAAAGATAAAAATATAGTTTTATACCAAAATTGATGGTCATTTGTTTATCTGAATGTACTACTGTAATGTGAAATGAGTCACTGTATTTGCAGTTTTTCAATTAAAAAATTTCAATTTTGTCCTTTGTTCTTCAATTATAAAATATCTCAAATAATTAGAAAATACAGTTTTAGGAGAAAACCCATATACCCATCAACTAGATACATTTAATATAATATTTTGAAATTTTTCTTTTTAAAAGGTATAAAATATTTTAGATAGAGGTGAAGGTCGTATTCTATTGATTGCAACCTTTTACTCGTCCTAAAGGCACACACTATCCCAAAGATGGTAAGTAAGTCTCCTGGTCTCTTTGTACATTTATTATATATGCATTATATAGTCTTGATTAGTGTCCACTCTTTTACTTTTGCATGTATCCATTGCAACGGCTACACAGAAACTCACAGACAAAATGCGTGATGAAAGAATTTAATAACTCAATAAGTTATAGTGCCAAGAGAAATGCTCAGGGTAGGTGTTTAACAGGACACATTACAGAGTTTCAGGTATGCTAATAAACACCCGAAGTGGCATACAACTCTGCTATGAGCCTCAACCCAAAGACATTCAGCTCAGGCTCTGGTCAAACCCAGGTCAGCAAACCCAGGTCTCCGAATTAAGTGCCCAGACTGAAGGACCAGGAAAACGTCAGTCTTCACAACCTAGAAATTGAAAACATTGTTCGGCACCCAGCTACCATGACCAAGTGTTATGAAAAGGATCACAACAGAAGGTTCTGTCTAGAGTGGGGGAGAAGTTAAGAACATAACCCTAAAGGATGCCAGGTTTACTGATCGAACAGAGATAGGCAGGACCTCCAAGATTTGCACACTTCCCCTGCAGATCGGGAACTGAACTCAAATGGTACATTGACGGTATTGCTGCAATTATTGGGTTGAATCAGAATGCATATGAATTGTGGTAAATGATGTAAAAATATCACCTGATCTTTTGAGGGCAGGCCAGGTATGAGTGATAGGCTTTTTCACTGGGGTCAAGGAGGGGAGCCAAGCCCTTCTTTCAAAAGATATTTTTAATTAAAAGTTTCTTTTTTCATATAACACTGTTTAGGAATGAATAAAATGTAGCACAAAACCTGTCTCTTTCAGCCCTGCCATGTTCCCAAACATGCTCCGCAGTGTTCCCCTTGCTCATATGATAAATATGATTATATCTATCCATACTTGTTTTATGAAAAATGCTCACACTGTACAAGTTGTAAAGCGGTCCTTCAAAAATTAAGGACTGTAAAAATTGTCCTTCAAAAAAAAGTTAAGTATTCCAAGATAAAAGCTGAGCGTTCATAGCTATTAGACTCCCATACAAGAAAACTTAAAGCCAGTCCTCCAACGTGAGAAATGTGAAGGAATGATACAAGAAAGTCACTCAAAGTTGAACACAAAAGGGAAAATGATTAGAACAAATGTACAAATGTGCTTGAAAATTGATATATTTATGGATTGTGATAAGAGTTATACAAGCCCCCAATAAAACTATTTTTTAAGTTGTACGAGCCCCCCAAAAACTGATTTAATAAAAAAGAAAGAGCTAGATCTGGAAATGGTGGAATGTCACCTGGCTTATATTCTTTTCTTATTTTTTGTACAATGACTAAATTCCTTTCTCTCTTTTTTAATCATTTTACCACAATCCATATCTACACCCATTGTGTCAAGCACATGTGTACATTTATTTCCATCATCATTCTCAAAATACTTTCTTTCTACTTGAGGCCTTGGTATCAGCTCCTCATTTTTCCCCTCCCTCCCCACCCCCTTCCCTCATGAACCCTTGACAATTTATAAATTACTATTATTTTGTTATGTCTTACACTGTCCAACATCTCCTTTCACCCACTTTTCTGTTGCCTGTTCCTCAGGGAGGGGCTTATATTGTAGATCCTTGTAATTGGTTCCTCCATTCTATCCCACCTTTCCTCCACCCTTGAATTATCGCCACTCTCACCACTAGTCCTGAGGGGTTCATCTGTCCTGGATCCCCTGTGTTTCTTTCTGTACCCGTGTACATCCTCTGGTCTAGCCAGATTTTAAGATAGAATTGGGATCATGATAGTGGTGGGGAGGAAATATTTAAGAACTAGAGGAAAGTTGACTCATCCTTCCCTGTGGTCCCTCTGTGGGGAGATTGTTCCACTATCTACAGATGAGCTTTGGATCTCTGCTCCAGCCCTCTCGTTTTTATTTGTTATGTGTCTGCTGATGCCCAGTTCCTATGACTCCTCATGATCGCACCAGCGATGTGCTTCTTCCATGTGGACTTGTTGCTTCACTGCTGAATGGCAGCTTGTGTGACATCAAGCCTTTTAGACCCCAGACACTATATCTTTTAATAACTGGGCACCATTTGCCCTCTTCACCACATTTGTTTATGCACCTATTTTGTCTTCAGCGATTGTGTCAGGAGGGTAAACATCTCATGCTGCTGACTGGTTAGAACAAAACTTTCTCTTTTTTAAAAAATTTATGTATTGGGGCTCATGCAATTCTTATCACAATCCACACATACATCAATTGTGTAAAGCACACTTATACATTCATTGCCCTCATCATTCTCAAACTTCGCATTCCGCTTTGGTTCCTGGAATAAGCTCCTCATTTTCCTTTTTTCTCTCCCTCTCCCTCCCCGCTCCCCTCTCCCTCATGAACCCTTGATAATTTATAAATTATTATTTTATCTTATCTTACACTGCCAGGCGTCTCCCTTCACCCACTTTCCTGTTGCCCATTCCCCAGAGAGGAGGTTATATATAGATCCCGTGATTGGTTTCCCCTTTCTACCCCTCCTTCCCTCCCGGTATCACCACTCTCACTGTTGGTCCTGAGGGGGTTCATCTGTCCTAGATTCCCTGTTTCCAAATCCCAACTGTACCGCTGTGCATCCTCTGGTCTAACCAGGTTTGCAAGGTAGAAGTGGGATCATGATAGTTGGGGGGAGGAAGTGTTTAAGAACTAGAGGAAAGTTGTGAGTTTCGTTATTGCTACACTGAAGCCTGAGTGACTCATCTCCCCACTACCGCTCTGCAATGGATGTCCAGTTGTCTACAGATGGGCATTGGGTCCCCATAGAACAAAGTGTTCTTGAATGGAAGGAGGATATGAGTGGATGCCCAAAGTCCATCCCCTACCTCAGGGTATTGCCATATAAATATATGTACATGGGCCAATACCTCTATTTTTGTAGATTAATGTATTTACTTATGCACACCACTATGTTTATACCTCTATCCATTGCTTTGCTTCCTTGGTCCTTCCTCTGTTGCCTTTTACCTTCCTCATGTCCCACTGCCACTTTCCCCTTATTTCTGCCTCTTGGTAACCCCCTTAGCTAGTCTGCTGTTGCTCCAACATTACCACCACCCCCACCTTGGATCCCTATATCCTCATTACTGGCTCTGACACCCCAGTTGTTCCCCTGTCCATGGCGCAGCCTGCTCAGCACCCCCTTCCTCCACCACTCTGACCTCCCAGGTCTCCCTGGAACCGTTGGTCCCAATGCTCTCACCTCAAGCATGCCTCCCATACCTATCCTATATAGGTAGGTACACCGACTATGACATAGCCCAAAATGATTTTTTAAAATAAAAATAGTAAATCAATAAGAAAAATTTTTTAAAAAGAGAAAAGAACTATACAAAAATCCTGGGTCTCTTCGCTGGCCTTCAAGACTGTCCAGGAGCTGCCTCTCCCAGCCTGGAGTGCATGTAGACCCTACTATGAAGCACCAAACCATGAGGACAGCATGGTCACATGGAAGGATGCATGAAGAGAGAGAGCTACAGGCTAGGGAGAGGAGCCAGCATGCCACACCCACACAGAGGCAGGCCAGGAGAGAGGAAGAGAAAGAGAGCGGGACTAGACCCCACGCTGGCACGCCAGGCTCGGAGGATGACGTCCCTGGGGGAAGCTAATGGGACACAGAGGGAACTGGACAAATGACAACAGCTGGTGGCATGCTGTCCCCTTGCTGGAGCAGACTGCGACAAAGTATATTTCTTGATCACAATTGAATGTAAACAGAATTTGGTAACACAATGAAACTGAAATACACAATTATATGGAAATTAAACCATTATACAAACAACCAGTGAATATTTAGAGTCAAATGAAAATGAAGATACAACACACGAAAACATTTGAGACTCTGAAACTGTTAGGGTGGGGGAAGGGAAGTATACTTATTACCAATTAAGTGAAGGTTTACAGAGAAGTTCATCAGTTTTACATCGAAAAATTCATACACATTGATTTTGCACATCCCCTCCAATACCTTCCATGTGCCATCCTACTTCCCCACTGGGCTTTCTCTTACCATCACTCCTTCTTTAGTAACCCTCTGGACTTTGTCATTGGGTAAATGCTGCCCTTTGGGTTTTAAGCTGTTGATGGTTTTAAAAAAGGTCATTTCAGTTCCACGCCTAGAGGACATTGGCTATATTCTTGGGGTATGCTACTAGACTCCATTCAACCAGTAAACCCAGTCTGTTTTATGATCATGAGTTCTGTTCCACATTTTACCCCCATTCCATTGAGGACCTTCTAATGTGATTGTGTTCAGAGTAATAGGTAGCAGTAGTCAGGCACCATTTAGGTTTTCCAAGCTCAAGATTATAGAGACTAATGTTTGGGTTGTTCATCATTCTATTGTAATAATTGTATTCAACATGTCTTTTGACTTCACTCTTGTTTCCTCCGAGTGCAGAGAGACCAATAGTTACTACTGGCTGCTCATGCACAGTTTTTCTTATTTAAGTCACTTTTTTAAAAAACAAAAATTTCAAAAGAGGACCTGATGCAAGGGGCTTAAGTGGAGAGCAAATGCCTTGAGAATGATTGGGGCAGGGAATGTATGGATGTGCTTTATACAATTGATGTATGTATATGTATGGATTGTGGTAAGAGTTGTTTGAGTCCCTAATAAAATGTAAAAGAAGAAAAGAGAAAAAAATGATTAGGGCAAAGACTGTACAGATGTGCTTTATACAATTGATGTATGTATATGTATGAACTGTGAAAAGAATTGTATCAGCCCCAATAAATTGTTAAAAAAATTAATTTAAAAAAATTCCTTTTATTTTTTTTGTACTGTCCGATGTCTCCCTTCACCAAATTTTCTGTTCTGTTTTAATGTAATTTTTATCATTAAACTGTGAGTCTAATGGTAACAAAATAGAACGTGTGTGTGTCTGTGTTAAAACAGTCATTAAAGAATAGAATTCAGAGACAGAGAATTTTTTTAAGTTTTTAAAAATATTTTCTATTGTTACTTAGGTGAAGGTTTAAAGAGCAGACATCAGTTTTACATTAAATAAGTCGTTAAATCTACCATTGTCTTTTCATTTCCAATATTTTTTGCCTATCTCTTGTTTTATATTGTCTTCCCTTCACAAAAATAACACCTGTCTACCCTCTAGCTTCCACAGACAGAGAACTTATTGTTGACAAAGGCCTAAAAAACATTAAATGGGAAGCAGACACCTCTTCAATAAATGCTATTGGAAATACTGGCTATCCACTTGCAGAAGAACAAAAAAAAGACGACTGCCTCACCCATGCACAGAAACAAACTCAAGATGGATCAAATTCCTAAATGTAAAACCCAAAGCTCTCAGGATCAGAAAACTGGGACAAAACTAGGAACCCTAGTGCAGTAGATGGGCTATCAGAAATAACAAAGCTGACACAATCCATAGAAAACAAAATAGTGGGACATATTAAAAAATAAAAAACTTGCATACATTAAAAGACTTCATTGAAAGAGTAAAAAGACCCATAGACTGGGAAAAGATATTTAGTAATGACATAACAAAGGACTAATTACTAAAATCTACAGAATTTACAAGGTGGCAAGAAAAACAAACTAGTAGCCCTATGAAAAAGTGGGCAAAGGACCGGAGCAGATGATTCACAAAGTATGATACGTGAATAACTAATAAACATATGAGTAAGTTCTCTCAGTCATTAGCTATCCAGGAAATGCAAGTGAAAGCAACCATGAGATACCACCTAACACCCATAACTGTAGCCCAGTTAAAGTAAAAAAGCTGAGAACAGCAAATGTTGGAGAGTGTGTGGTGAGATAGGAACTCTTATCCTCTGCTGGTGGACTTGTAAATATGTACAGACACTCAGGAAGGCAGTATGGCGATACCTAGAACAGATGGCAACTGAACTACCATATGATCCAGCAATACCATTACTGAACATATACCCCAAAGAAATAAAAAACATCATAAGCAGACATTTGCTCCCCCATGTTCATCACAGCACAGCTCACAATTGCTAGAAGCGGCCTCCATTCCCAACAATGGATAAAAAACCTCTGGTACATAAACATGATGAGTACTGCGCATGCCTGAAGAACAGCAATGAGACCCCTCACGTCGTGGAGGGCTCTGGAAGACATGCTGAGGGAAGCGAGTGAAGCACGAAAGGACAAGCACTGTGTGAGTCCAGAGCAGCAGGAACAAGCAGCAGAAGGGGCGCAAGCTCAAGCGTGCAGGCCATGCAGTCGTCTGGCTGGGGTCAGACAGGCCGCTAACGAGCTGGACCAGTGCCAATGACCTACACATCATCTGCTCCTGGTGAGTATAGTGTAGGTCACTTGGCCGGAGGTCACCTCACGACAGCTGGGATCAAATGGAGGGTGCGAGGGGGTAGTGGCTGTTCGCTGAATAGTAGCCATTTAGATCTGTGGTGAGGTCTCCCAGAGAGGGAGGTAGCCCCGTCGGAGGAATGGGGTTTACTGATGAGAGGTGCCGCACAGGAGATGAAAGGGAATGGTCAAATTTGGGGGTACATAGGTGCATGCCTGTTGAAGGGAGGGGAGGGAGAGCTAACCTCCAGGTGGGGGACAAAAGACTGAGGATGCTCTTGGCAACAATAAATGGGAGGTGTCTTCAGTGGCATGCAATGGGTGGGCAGAACTGGTGTAGGGCATCTGGGGGGGGGTATCCCAGGAAAGCAGACCAGGTGCCATAAAATGCTGGGACACCAAATCCTGGATCTTTGGGGTGCATGCATGCTCCAGAGGCTACATCAGTGAGCCCCATATGGGAATCCCACTGGGTGAACTAGACTCTACCTCAGACACACTTGTAACATGAGGACTTAAGCGGGAAATACATGGTGCCTGAGGAAGCAGAAAACAGCTGTACCAAGAGTGGTGTACTGATGGTTGGTGGACAAATAAGGTCATGTTACAGCAACCCCCTTTATGCTGGGTTAAGATATCTAGTATTCTGGAAATCTTGTGACAGCCCCTCTACTGTGTGTTGCATGTGCTTGGGTATATTAAGGTGTGTCTCAGGGGTGCAGCACCATGGGGGTCACTTTCTTGAAGCTGTTATTTGTTTCTGCTTTTTAGTAAATGAGACCCAGAGACTTTGAGAATGAAAATATAACAATAGTTTGGGGGGGCGAGGATAAAGAGGGTCGGGGGAAGTAAGAGGGAGATGATGTCAAGTAGTCTAGGAGGGAAATGTATGTGTGGAGACTGATTGTGGCAGCAATTTTACAATTCTGTTTGATGTGATTGAACTATGGAATAATATGACATTTGTATTAACTCCTAAGTTAGCAAATTTTTTAAAAAGCATAGATTCAGGAATGGTTTGGGGGCTCACACTTAAAAAGAATTATCATGGCCCTGCTCAGTACTCACCTTCATGAAATGGTCACTGAAGATAAAGGTACTACAGCGAAGTGTCGCAAAAAAGTAGATAGTAGCACTCCCTCAATGTATGAATACTTTCTTTTATTAAATTGGCACTCTGTGATGCTCACCCTCCCGACACAACTGCTGAAGCCAAAGCGGGTGAACAAGTAAATGTGAAGAAAGCTGATGGTGCCCGGCTATCATAAGAGATAGTGTCTGGGGTCTTAAAGGCTTGAAGATATACAAGCGGCCATCTAGCTCAGAAGCAACAAAGCCCACATGGAAGAACACACCAGCCTGTGTGATTGCATGGTCCCGAAGGGAACAGATATCAAAGAACAAAAACTCAATTCATTGGCTGCACACCTCCATGATACAATCACCGAAGACAAACAGGTGCATAAGCAAATGTGGCGAAGAAAGCTGATGGTGCCCGACTATCGAAAGAGATAGTGTCTGGGGTCTTAAAGGCTTGAAGGTGAACAAGCGGCCATCTAGCTCAGAAGCAATAAAGGCCACATGGAAGAAGCACACCAGCCTGTGCAATCACGAGGTGCCAAAGGGACCAGGTATAAGGCATCATGCAATATATATATATATATATATATATATATATATATATATATATATATATATATATATATATATACACACACACACACACACACACACACACACACACACCATAGTGAATGAAGGGGGAAGTGCAGAGTGGAGACCCAAAGCCCATTTGTCGGCCACTGGAGATCCCCTCATAGAGGGGTTTAGGAGAGGAGATGGGTCAGTCAGGGTGCGATGTAGTACCGATGAAGAACACAGCTTTCCCACAGATCCTGGATGCTTCCTCCCGCCACCTACCATGATCCGAATTCTACCTTGCAGGACTGGATAGGGCAGAGGTTGTACACTGGTGCATATGGGAGCTGGAGGCACAGGGAATCCAGGGTGGATGATACCTTCAGGACTAGGGGTGTGAGGGCCGATGCTGGGAGAGTGGAGGGTGAGTGGGTTGGAAAGGGGGAACTGATTACAAGGATCCACATGTGACCTCCTCCCTGGGAGATGGACGGCAGAGAAGGGGGCGGGGCGGTAGACTCTGGATAGGGCAAGATATGACAAAATAACAATCTATAAATTATCAAGGGCTCATGAGGGAGGGAGGAGCGGGGATGGAGGGGGAAAAAAAAGAGGACCTGATGCAGAGGGCTTAAGTGGAGAGCAAATGCTTTGAAAATGATTAGGGCAAATAATGTATAGATGTGCTTTATACAATTGATGTACGTATATGTATGGGTTGTGATAAGAGTTGTATGAACCCCTAATAAAATGTTTTTTTAAAAAGTACTAAATCTAAAAAAAAAAAAGAGTGGCTGAATTACAACACTAACTGAACCCTCTACTTAGAATGATTTCTGATGTTAATAGGAGAGCATGGATTGGGACTAAATGGGAACCTGAAAGTTACGGTGGAGAGGACTGTGCTACGCTGAGTTTTCTAGAGAAATAAATCAAACTACACTCAAATAACTTTATAGCAAAAATAAATTTACATCAGGAAGCCCAGCCCAGTTCAACTCAAGTCCATGGGTCAGATGCTAGATGAAGTCCCCTTTAGACTCACCCAGCTTCCAGCCAATGAAGCAAAGGCAAAGCAGGAATCGGGAAAATCACAGGCCAGTAGGGGCAAGAGCATCTGGATGTAAGGTCAGCAGGAAGAGGGCAGGGCACTGCAGCTCCTATGATCAGCAGGCCGGCTCGGCCATGAATCCTAGAGATGCAGAATCAAGGTAAGCAGGATGGAGGGAGAGGGAAGGAAAGTTGTCCATGGCATCTCTCTAAATTGGGCACCTCCTCCAAGGAGAGGGCCTTATTGAGATTGAACTCTACCCATACTTTCACAGAGATGCATCAAACTGATATAAAATCGAACCATCATAGGGACACACGGAAAGATTATTCTCAGAAATATCAGAACATGGATCCTTGACATGCCATTGAGTTACTTCAGCCAACAACACTACCACTCACATCTGAAGAGTTTAATCCATCATTAGTAAAGCCATTGTCCCCTCCACCTGCACTTGAGCTTAGCCCAACTTTCCCTGCTGATAGGGAACCTCGAGTTGTATCTGGAGCATTCCCTGCAGCAGATGCCTTGCAAGATAATGCTGACACTTGCTGGGAAACACCTTCGACACTCATGCCTGCTTCGACACTGCCTCTAAACTTGTCTCAGTAATCCCAAAGGTGACCTCCAAATATTGATCCAGAAAGAGCTGTGCTATCCTCTTAAAGGACTGCTAGCATTTTCTAGTATGTACAGGCAGAGACCCGAGGAATGTGTGCGGGAGTGAGATGATGATGCAAGGAGCGAACGGTTGCATCAGTCTGAATGTGTTGACGTGGACCAACTAAGCACTGATCCTTCAGTCAGTGTTTCAGCACCAGACGTTAGGACAGAATCTAATAGTTTATCTGTTTGGTTTACTGAAGCAAAGCTTCTGCAGTGGCTTAGAGCAAGTTAAGTTGAAGTACCAGACCTAGCTTGGTATACTTTAGAGGATTAAGGGAATGGGCGTGTTTCAGGGCAGACCCATAGACTCACAAATGGAATGCACTGAGGACACACCTTTTCTCTCAGTGGGAAACAAATTTCTGAAGGGATCATAAGTATCTCTAAAGACTGCTGTGATTGATATTTTATTTTGAGCCAGTTTTGACAGTGGAAAATACCCTAATTAAGACGTTTGCACATAACATGGCTGATTGGGTCCCATGGTAGTAGGCGGTAAGCAGTAGCATTTAACAGAGACAAGGTGGGTGTGGTTGCCAAATGGTTAGCAGAGTCAAAGTAGTAACAGAATAGCCTGATTTGTATGGCATTGGATACCTAAGCAGAGTGTCCCTAGGAGTGAAATAAATGAGAAACCTACCAAATCTATCATTGATCTGTACAAGTTGAAAAATTCTAGGCCAGTTGAATAGCAGTCTAATTGAAATAGCCAGATATAGAGTCGCAAATGCTCGATCAATTCCCAAAAATTGAGCCAGTTCACAAACCCTTCATTTACGGGGAAGCCAGGTCCCTTTGAGGAAGGCACCCACTACACTAATAAAAAAAATGCATAGTTAGCCTTTCTCCCAGGCCTGCCCAGTGGAAACTGCGCCTTTTATAAGTGACAATTCATTGGAGAAAGGAAATAATCAGACGTTGGGGATGGTTACTGGACATTGGCTCCAAACTGACATTAATCTAAGTGACCCTAAATTTTAAGGTCCCACAATCAGACTAGGAGCATATAAAGGTCAAGTTATAATGGAGTCTTAGCTCAGGTTGATCTCACAGGGGATCCAGTATGAGCCCAAACCTATCCTATAGTAATTTCCCTGTTCTAGAACACATAAATGGAATAGACAGACTCACTGACTGCCAGTACCCCATATGGCTACCTGACTCTAGAACATGGACTACTATGGCAGGGGCAGGAGTGGAAGCTAGTAAAGCTACCTCTACTTAGGAAAATGGTAAAGCCAACGCAATTATGTTTTCCTGGAGGGATTGCAAAGATCAGGGTGCAAAGATTGCACCATCAAGGAATTGAAGAATATAGGGCTGGAGACCATTACTTCCGAACTGAGCTGTTGTCTATGGGGGGACTAGCAAACTCTAGACCTATGTGGTTTGTAAGGGTCCAGGTATAAGCTGTGCTTACACACACACAAGCACCAGCAGCGGTTAAGCCAGTTTTTAGTGTGGGGTTTTTTAATCACTTTATTAGGGGCTCTTACATCTCTTTTATAACAATCCATACATCAGTGGAGTCAAGCATATTTGTACATATGTTGCCATCATCATTTTCAAAACATTTTCTTTCTACTTGAGCCCTTGATATCAGCTCCTTTTTTCCCTCCCTCACCCACCCTCCCACCCTCAAGACCCTTGATAAATTATTATCGTTTTCCTATCTTACACCATCTTCTGTCTCCCTTCACCCACATTGCTGTTGTTTGTCCCCCTCAGGGTGTGGGGGTTATGTCTACATCATCATTGTAATCAATTCTCTGTTTCTCCCCCTTCTCCCCCTACATTCCCCCTAAGTGGCCTACGCTGATAGTATTGCTACTCCCATTACTGTTCCTGATGTGTTTATCTGTCCTGGATCCCGTGTGACAAGAGCTCTTATCTGTACCATCTGGTCTAGCTAGATTTGTAAGCTAGAACTGGGATTTGTAAAGTAGAAGTGGGGTCATGATAGGTGGGTGGGGTAGGGTGCGGGAAGCACTAAAGAACTAAAGAAATGTGTGTCTCATTGGTGCTGTACTGCACTCTGGATGACTTGTCCCTCCTGTGAGGGATGTCCAATTGTCTACAGATGGGCTTTGAGTCTCCATCCGACTCCCTTCATTCACATCATATGATGGTTTGGGGTCTCCTGATGTCTGATACTGTTAGATTCCTCAGGTGGAAATACCTGGGTCATTGGCTTCCCATGAGAATGAATTCACACCGAAGCCTGGTTTGTGATCCAAGTGAATTTTTATAAAGGATAGAAGTGTAAAGGTGAAACTGAGGTACAGGGAGGAAGACAGACATAACTGACAGGACAAGGAAAGCAGAAACAGAAATAGCTTTATTAGGTGGGGCAGTAGGGCGGCTCCTGGGGCTCCCTGCCGAGGTTTCGTGACCTAGGCATACAGGTCAGGGAAGTCCCATTCAGCAGCTGGGGGTGAGGGTTTTTACAGGGGTAGTGAGGAATGTATGGCAATTAGCATATGGGGTCTGGAGACCTGGAGAATTGCTTGTCATCTCCTTGCAATTCTGACTTTTCAGGGCCCTCCACTGGGAGGCGTGGTTGACAGTACTGGTTGACTCCATTGACTCAATTAAGCTCACCTGGCCTAGATTGAGGTCCTCCCAAGAGTGCTGGCTTCGTCTCAACTGCCTGAATTTATTCATGCCATCCAGCCTGGAGCAGCTTCCCACAGTCTGTAAGGGTGGAGGGAGGCCTTGGCAGGTAGAGGTAGAGGTTTCTGCCTCTAGCTCCCTAACACTTTCTGATCCCATCTACACCTTGTGATCACACAGGCTGGGCAACAATTTTATTAGAGCATAGATAGAATCATTTCCAAAGAAAGTATGTGAGTCCTTCTGGCATGGTGAAAAGGATACCTTAAGCATAGATAAAATATGCTTTGCTCCCGGAATGTAGTGGGGGCCCCTTTCACAAATTAAGAAGGGTCATTCATTGTCTAGGGGAAGACTCCTAGTTTCTAAAAGACAGTTTTAAAGGGGAGGAGTTTGCCACTCCACAGATGTACAATTAGCTTTCTAATTAGTTATTTAGACCACCCTTGAGGCTCTTTAAATTACAATCTCAGCTTTTGTCTCTGGATCAGTGTGCTGTCAGATTTATCTCCAACAGCACTGCTGTGTGAGGACATTCATTAGGGCCTAGCTTCAAGGTTGACCTGCTTACTAACCTGTTCTCACAAGGTCTTCTGTTAATTCCCATATTGCAGGCAGAAAATGCCTCTTCTGTCCTTGTCAATTTGGTCAGTGCAAAAAACAGATGGATCTTTGAGAATGGCAGGGGGTGCCTGGAAACTTATCCAGGTGGTGACTCCAATTGAAGCTACTGTCCCAGAAATGGTTTTATTGCTTGAGTAGATTAATATCTCTTCTAGTATCTGATAGCAGCTACTAATTGGGCAAATGTGTTTTTCTCAATTCCAGTTTTAAAGGAGAAGCACAAGCAGTTTGCCTTTAGCTGTTGTGGCAGTTAGATGTTATGTCAACGTGACCCTGTGGGAAACTGTAGCACTAGTCCCACCTATCAAACAGGTTACAGCCTGATGACTCCTCCTAGGGGATATGAACTTTGAAATAAGAAAGACAATGAGAGCAGCAAGAGGAGATAAGCAGCACTTGAGAGGGGATTGAGGGGCAGCTGGGAGGAGGAGGATGACCAAGCAGCACACACTGCAGAGAACAGCGCAAAAGAGTTACTGAAAGGGATAGCACTTCCAGACCACAGGATTGTCACCATAAAGATAGGTAGACACAAATAGACTACAACGAGAGAGCAGAAACACCAGCCAATTAGAACCGCTTAGGGCATCTCCTCGGCCGCCTGAGGGGAGATTCCCGGGTCTTTGAATTGGGAAGCTAGCTGAGGGGGTGGGGGGTACGTGCCAGTGGGGTGTGATGGAGCAAAAGGATCATAATTCGAAGTGACCAGACTGGGACCAGGGAAAATAAAAATATAAATTTCTTTGGCTTCCTGCCAAGACCAGAAGACTGCCAGTGGAGATCCCCCATCTAGGACTCACTCCTAGTAGTGGGTACTTCACAGCTTACTGAGCCTCACAGGGCTGAGAACAGGGCAGCTGAAAGCAGGTGTTAAGTGATTAACACCAAGAGCTCCAGCCCCCTCCTGAGGTACCACTCAGCACAACCCCTGATCGGAAGACACCCCAAAGGCCTGGTACCTTAAATAATTGGGCCACTCTGAGGATTTATTTTCATATTACTTGTTACACATACCTGGATTGCATACACCTGACTCATTGACTAAGTATTTGCATCACAAAACAAGAAGCTGGAGCAGGTTTGGCAGGCAGAACAGGTTTTACAAGCCCAGGCAAGGAATTTATATAAGGGAGTTTATATATATCATTTGTATATATTTGTATGATATATTACTTTACGTTTTTTCCTTCCGATCTCATTGGTTTATTTCCTAGACCCCTAACACCCCATCTACCTACTAGTTCGCACCCACAACAGAGACTAAGCTCTGTGTGAAGCTTAGTGTCCCGGACAAACATACATTAACAGCTCTCCTGCATCTTATGCTAGTATGATTTTTCCTATTACTATTATTAAAA
Source organism: Tenrec ecaudatus (assembly GCF_050624435.1). Classification (NCBI taxonomy): domain Eukaryota; kingdom Metazoa; phylum Chordata; class Mammalia; order Afrosoricida; family Tenrecidae; genus Tenrec; species Tenrec ecaudatus. The sequence continues at coordinate 78,652 of NW_027458088.1, forward strand.
CTTTCATCTCTTACCCCTTTTCTTTCATTTTCCTTTCTTCAGTCTAAATATCCAAAGTTTTACTTCATAACATCATTAACCTGTCTTTTAGTTTCACTGTACTGATCATCAAAATTTTTCTTACATTTTCAGACTCATAAAACCAAAGACTAATACTACTATCACAATATTTAAAATTGTTTTTGCTCTCAAATACTAGTACCCATTGATCCATCGTTGCAAATGAGGCATTTCAGGGCCAAATACCCCTTCCTTTAACCTACTATATAACACTACCTGATCCTCCACCCTCTTTTTTAACCTACTGCTTCCTTCACTCTCCCAACACTCATAACATTTCCTCCCCAAATTTCATATGACTCCCTTAACACATAAATTAGCAACCTCCCTCAGACACTTAATACAAACTATCCATTAGCCCTCTACTGCACCACCTAATAGAGTTAACCAGTTCCAAATAACATCGCCTACATAACACTCCCAATAGACTCCAAGATGACAAGGAAACAACAGAAGATATTAGTCACACACACACACACACACACACACACAAAACAAGAGAAACATAAACAAATAACCAAATAGCAATCAGACTTAAATGTAATACCTGAAACTGTACAAGTTATGGATTTCCCAGAAAAAGAATGTAAAGAATGATGTTTGTGCTCATGCAACAGCTGAAAGAAATCTGAAAGGAAAAATAAAACAATAGAAAAGCTATAACCTCATTAGAGAAACAAACAGAAACACAAAAATCAAACACTACAATAAATAGCAGAATTACAAAGCAGGGGTGTCAAACTCAATTAAAAAGCGGGCCATTTGGTGCAACAGGCAAGATTCACATGGGCCACATCACATTTACAAATTTTGTTCAATTTCTATTTTGAAGTGAGGATTCAGGAATATCGATAGGATAATTAAAATACTATAATAGCTTTTATTTAAATATTTATTTTATTTAATGTATTTATAAAAGTTAAATTATTGTTTTACCCTTAACTTGACAGTGCTTTCCTTCTACTAGTTTTCACTACGTCTTATGTTGTGACCGGAAAATATAACAAGGTAACTAATAAAAAACACCAAGATTTGGGCAGCTGACAAACGTGATGCACAATTGTAATGGCTTCCCTCTAAAAATGTTCACTAGCACTGCTGCTAGGTATGATCATAACAGCACAACCCAGAGTGCTATTTTTCACCTTTTCACTATTGGGATCTCTTTACATTATGTGACACTGAGAGTGGCAGACAGATCGCTTCCAATCATCACTGGAACTAGGTCAGTGCATTTATACACATCCACAGGCCCCCCAGAAAGCACTGGGCCACATGTATACTCATCTTCAGATAAAGGGTTAACGAGGGAATTGTGTGTACGGTATTGCCTCGATCTCCCCTAAGTGCTATTTTCTTCATAACAATTTTTTCTATTTTCATTTTATTTCAGAGCATCGCAGGCCACAAAAAATGCTCCTCAGGGGCTACATGCGGCCGACAGGGCCAGTTTGACACCCCTGCTATAAAGGAAAAGCGGGAGGCTGTAAAAAAAATAGAGATAGAGAATTGAAGAGATAGAAACCCAAATTAGTGAACTGAAAGACAAATCTATAGATTCCAATCAAAAGGAAGGACAAATAACCAAAAAATGCAAAAGAGACTGAGAAAAGCTTGATAATAATGTGGGACACCATTAAGAGGAACAACCTGCATCTTGTAGGAATTCCCAAAGAGGAAGAAACAAACAAAGTTACATCCACACAGAGAATAGTCCAAGAGCGCCAGCCAAAGAACTTTGCTCAATGTCTAAAAGAGAAAAAGACGATTGTTTAGGAAGCCAAAAGAACCCCAGCCAGGAGAGATTCTAAAAGGCAAACTCCACGGCATATTGTAGTCAAGATGTCGAACATCAGAACGGAAACAACAAACAATCTAAAAGCACCTAGAGAAAAAGATCAATTACACACAAAGGTTCAGCAACTAAATATGGTGGTATAATACAATTATTTCAAGACAAGAAAAGCCAAAAGCAAGACCACCATTACAAAAAATACTCAATGAAGTACTGTGGCCAAAAAAACCAACAGCAACAACACACAAACCTGAAACCAACATTCAAGACAATTCCTCACAAAAACCAGCACACACAGAACAACACCCAGAGCAAGGGAACGACACAGGAAGAACAAAGAAACTGAACACAATACACATCCAAACACACAACACACGCATATATAAACCAAAATGGTGGAAACAAATACACATACATGTCAATAATTTCACTGAATGTTAATGTACTAAATACACCAGTACAGAGACAGAGAGAAGCTGAATGGATAAGAAAGCAAGCCCCATCAATATGCTGCCTACAAGAAAAACACCTCACAAACAGAGACTTGAAGACATTAAAAATCAGAGGTGGAACAAAAGCATACCCAGCAAACAGCAACAAAACTCAGCAGGGGTAACAATATTAATCTCCAAGAAGATAAACTTCAAGGTAAACAACATAACGAGAAAAGATTGAATACTACATAATGATAAAGGGAAAAATAGCTCAGAAAACCATAACTATAATAGTCATCTATGCACTCAATGAAATACCTTTGAAATACATCAGATCCTCATAGAATTGAAAAAGGACCAAGACACATCGACAGTAAGAACAGAAGACTTCAATACACCACTCTCAAAGAAAAAAAAATGTCAAGAAAAAAGGCAATGAAGACCAAAAAAAGTTTAATAACACAATCAATAAAAACTATCTTGGATGTATGAGCCCCTAATAAAATGTTTTTTAAAAAAAACTATCTTGGAGGGAAGATGGTGACTGAGTAACACATACCAGAGGGACTCCACAGAAATCAACCCAGGAGAGCTACTAAGAGGGAAATTCAACACTGCTGGGTCCCAGGAGGCGCATCATAAAGATAAGTAGGCACAGATCCACAAGGTTTGAAGGGACTGGTGGGCCCTCAAAGTTTAGTATTAAGCTAGTAGATAGACATTGGGCCTCCATTCAAGTACTGCCTCAATGCAACACTGTGTTCTATTAAACTGGCATTCCATGATGCTCACCTTCCCAACACAATCGATGAAGACAAATGAGTGCATAAGCAAATGTGGTGAAGAAAACTGATGGTGGCAAAAGATATAGTGTCTAAGGTCTTAAAGACTCAAGGTAAACAAGCGACCATCTAGCTGAGGAGCAACAAAGCCCACATGGAAGAAGCACACCAGCCTGTGGGATTATGAGGTGTCAAAGGGATGAGGTAGGAGCCATCAAAGAACAAAAAATATTATCATTGTGAACGAGGGGGGTGCAGATTAGGGAACCAAGAGAGACTCATCTGTAGACAACTGGACATCCCCTTACAGAAGGGTTGGGGGGTGGGGCGAGACAGCCAATCAGGATGCATTGTAGCAACAATGAAACTTACAACTTTCTTCTAGTTCTTTAATGCTTCCTTCCCCACCACTATCATGATCCCAATTCTAATTTACAAATCTGGCTAGATGAGAGGATGTACACTGGTACAGATAGGAACTGGAAAAACAGGGAATCCAGGACAGATGATCCCTTCAGGACCAGTGGTGAGAGTGGGGATACCAGGAGGGTGGAAGTAGGGGGGGTGGAGGGGAAACCGATTACAAGGATGTACATATAACCTCCTCCCTGGGGAATGGACAACAGAAAAGTTGGTGGAGGGCGATGTTGGACAGTGCAAGATATTACAAAATAATACATTGCCAAGGGTTAATGAGAGAGAGGGCAGCGACGGGTGGGGGGGGGAATGAGGAGCTGATGCCAAGGGCTTAAGTGGAGAGCAAATGTTTTGAGAATGATGTGGGCAACGAATGTACAAATGTGCTTGACACAATTGATGTGCTATGGATTGTGATAAGAGTTGTATGAGCCCCCAATAAAATGATTTAAAAAAATAAAGATTTATTTGAACATAAAAAATAGATATAACTGATGGCATATATTCAATCTTGTTTTGTTAGGTGCCACCCAGTCAGTTCAGACTCGGTGACCCTATCGACAACATAAGGAAACAGTGCTTGTTTCTTGTGTCATCCTTACACACGTTTTCTCTTTGAGCCTATGATTTCAGTCATGTCAATCCATCTTTTTTGCTGTGCCTTTTCTGTAACAAGCATTCTTTCAGGGACTGGTCTCTCCTGAAAACCTGTCCAATGTCCAACATCTTGCCATCCTTGTATCTAAGGAGCATTCCGGCTGTACTTCTTCCAAGACAGATTTGTTGTTGTTTTTTGGCAGTCCAATTACTTCCAATATTTTTCACAAGCACCATAATTCAAATACATCGATTCTACATTGATCTTCCTTAATCAATGTCCAATTTTTACATGTGAATGAGATGATTAAAAATGCCATGGCCCCCAAAAGACTGGACTGGAAAACGCTCCTAAGGGCCAGCAAACGATCCCTGAACTAACTACAAGCTTTTCTCTTGTGAACTGTTTTGTTCTGTTCTTTGTCAGTGGTTTGTTTTTGTTGCCTGGTTGTATATTGTTGCTTTGTTTTCCTCTGTCTTGTTTTCGTGCATGTTAGTGTCTCCACAGGTCTGTCTGAATAGGACAGGCTGGATGAACTATCTGGAGGAAAAACAACGGGACCGACAGTTCCGGGGGGACTTGGGGTGGGGGGGTAGAGGGGTATAAGGAAGTGGTGTTAACAAACCCAGGGACAAGGGAAAAACATGGGACCCAAAATGGTAGAGAAGGGGGAGTGGCAGGCCTGGTGGGAAATGATCAAGGGTAAGGTTGATTAGAGAAGAGGTATACTCTAGCCCAGGTGGCGATGAAGCATGGTAGATGGGCAGGAAGAAGGTCAAGGGAGATGGAGGAAAGAGCTAGGAGTCAAAGGGCATTCATGGAGGTCTAGACAAAGACAGGTACATGCAAATATATATAGGAGGATGGGGAAATAGATCTATGTGTCTATATTTATAGGTCAAGTATTAAGGTGGCGGAAGGACCTTGGGCCTCTACTCAAACACTCCCTCAATGTATGAATACCTTCTTTTATTAAATTGGAACTCTATGATGCTCACTCTCCCAACACAACGGCTGGAGCCAAAGTGGGTGAACAAGTAAATGTGGTGAAGAAAGCGGATGGTGCCCGGCTATCAAAAGAGATAGTGACTGGGGTCTTAAAGGCTTGAAGATAAACAAGCAGCCATCTAGCTCAGAAGAAACAAAGTCCACATGGAAGAACACACCAGCCTGTGTGATCGAGTGGTCCCAAAGGGATCAGTTACCAGGCATCAAAGAACAAAAAATCATATCATTGACTGCACACCTCCATGATAGGATCGCTGAAGACAAATGGGTGCATAAGCAAATGTGGTGAAGAAAGCTGATGGTGCCCGGCTATCAAAAGAGATAGTGTCTGGGGCCTTAAAGGCTTGAAGGTGAACAAGCGGCCATCTAGCTCAGAAGCAAATAAGCCCACATGGAAGAAGCACATCGGCCAGTGCGATCCCGAGGTGCCCAAGGGACCAGGCATAAGGCATCATGCAAAAAAAAAAAAAAGATATAAGTGTGTATATGTATGTGTATATATGTGTATATGTATATATGTATGTATATATATATATATATCATAATAAATGAAGGGGGAAGTGCAGAGTGGAGACCCAAGGCCCAAGTGTCGACCAATGGAGATCCCCTCATAGAGGGGTTTAGGAGAGGAGCTGGGTTAATTAGGGTGTGAGGTAGTATCGATGAAGAACACAGCTTTCGCCCAGATCCTGGATGCTTCCTCCCCCCAACTACCATGATCCGAATTCTACCTTGCAGGGCTGGATAGGACAGAGGCTGTACACGGGTACATATGAGGGTTGGAGGTACAGGGAATCCAGGGTGGATGATACCTTCAGGACCAAGGGTGTGAGGGACGATGCTGGGAGAGTGGAGGGTGAGTGGGTTGGAAAGGGGGAACTGATTACAAGGATCCACATGTGACCTCTTCCCTGGTAGAGGGACAGCAGAGAAGGGGGGAAGGGAGACTCTGGATAGGGCAAGATATGACAAAATAACGAGGTATAAATTACCAAGGGCATACGAGGGAGGGGGGAATGGGGAGGGAGGGGGGTGGAAAAAAGAAGACCTGATGCAAGGGGCTTAAGTGGAGAGCAAATGCCTTGAGAATGATTGGGGCAGGGAATGTATGGATGTGCTTTATACAATTGATGTATGTATATGTATGGATTGTGGTAAGAGTTGCTTGAGTCCCTAATAAAATGTAAAAGAAGAAAAGAGAAAAAAATGATTAGGGCAAAGACTGTACAGATGTGCTTTATACAAATGATGTATGTATATGTATGAACTGTGAAAAGAATTGTATCAGCCCCAATAAATTGTTAAAATAAAAAAATTGTTTTAAAAAAAGCAAAAAAAAAGATGTAAGCGTGTGTATGTATGTGTATATATGTGTATATGTATGTGTATATATGTATATATATGCCATATTAAATGAAGGGGTAAGTGCAGAGTGGAGACCCAAGGCCCAAGTGTCGGCCAATGGAGATCCCCTCATAGAGGCGTTTAGGCGAGGAGATGGGTTAATTAGGGTGTGAGGTAGTACCGATGAAGAACACAGCTTTCCCCCAGATCCTGGATGCTTCCTCACCCCAACTACCATGATCCGAATTCTACCTTGCAGGCCTGGATAGGACAGAGGCTGTACACTGGTACATATGAGGGCTGGAGGCACAGGGAATCCAGGGTGGATGATACCTTCAGGACCAAGGGTGTGAGGGACGATGCTGGGAGAGTGGAGGGTGAGTGGGTTGGAAAGGGGGAACTGATTACAAGGATCCACATGTGACCTCTTCCCTGGGAGAGGGACAGCAGAGAAGGGGGGAAGGGAGACTCCTGATAGGGTAAGATATGACAAAATAACGATGTATAAATTACCAAGGGCACATGAGGGAGGGGAGAAAGGGGAGGGAGTGGGGCAAAAAAAAGAGGACCTGATGCAAGGGGCTTAAGTGGAGAGCAAATGCCTTGAGAATGATTGGGGCAGGGAATGTATGGATGTGCTTTATACAATTGATGTATGTATATGTATGGATGGTGATAAGAGTTGTATGAGTCCCTAATAAAATGTAAAAAAAGAAAAAAAAATGCCACGGCATGGTCAGGTGCAACTTGGTACTCAAAATATTCAGTTACCCAAATACATGTCTTCTGATCTCTTTGACTGCTGCATCCATGAGCATTGATTGTGGATCCAATCAAGACAAAATCCTTGACAACTTCAAACTTTTCTCCATTTATCATGCTGTTACCTACTGGTCCAGTTGTATTTTGGTTTACCTTATAGAGTAGTAACCCATACTGAAGGCTGCAATCCTTGACCTTCATCAGCAAGTGCTTCCATTTCTCTTCATTTTCAGCAAGCAAGGTTGTGACATCCGCATATTGCAGTTTGTTAATATGCCTTCCTCCAATTCTGGTGTCACATTCTTCATATAATCGAGCTAATCATACAGATTGAGTAAGTATGGTAAGACAGTATAAACCTGACTAACACCTTTCATGGTTTTAAACTATGCAGTATTCCCATGTTTGATAAATTACAGAATGGAGACATAGGTACATAGGTAGAAATTTTCAATTTCTGTATCACTAGCTTGAATGGTTGGTATGTAAATTTGAATAATCACAATTGTTTGGATTTCCTTATATGAGGATAGATTTTGCATCACAGACAGCATTATACTCTAGATCTTGAAATGTCCTTTTTGACAATGCATGAAACACTATTCCTCTTGAATCTATCATTCTCAGCAAGCTACATTTAGATTCAGAATGGCCAATGCTAGTCCATTTTGGTTCACTAACATCACGAATATCTATTTCTGTCTTCCATTTCATTTTTCACAACTCTCAATTTTCCTAAATCCCTACATTCTAAGTTCCATTACTGTATATACTCAAGTATATGACCTGAATATCTGCCGAAGCACCTAATTTTACCACAAAAATTACATTAAAATGTGCTGAAAAACGTGGCTTACCCACATGGAAGAAGCCCACCGGCCAGTGCGATCACGAGGTGCCAAGGGACCAGGTATAAGGCATCATGCAAAAAAAAACCAACAACGATATAAGTGTGTGTATGTATGTGTATATATGTGTATATGTATATGTATATATATACCATATTAAATGAAGGGGGAAGTGCAGAGTGGAGACCCAAGGCCCAAGTGTCGGCCAATGGAGATCCCCTCATAGAGGCGTTTAGGAGAGGAGATGGGTTAATTAGGGTGCGAGGTAGTACCGATGAAGAACACAGCTTTCCCCCAGATCCTGGATGCTTCCCCCCCCCCCCAACTACCATGATCCAAATTCTAACTTGCAGGCCTGGATAGGACAGAGGCTGTACACTGGTACATATGAGGGCTGGAGGTACAGGGAATCCAGGGTGGATGATACCTTCAGGACCAAGGGTGTGAGGGACGATGCTGGGAGAGTGGAGGGTGAGTGGGTTGGAAAGGGGGAACTGATTACAAGGATCCACATGTGACCTCTTCCCTGGGAGAGGGACAGCAGAGAAGGGGGGAAGGGAGACTCCGGATAGGGCAAGATATGACAAAATAACGATGTATAAATTACCAAGGGCACATGAGGGAGGGGAGAAAGGGGAGGGAGGCGGGAAAAAAAGACCTGATGCAAGGGGCTTAAGTGGAGAGCAAATGCCTTGAGAATGATTGGGGCAGGGAATGTATGGATGTGCTTTATACAATTGATGTATGTATATGTATGGATGGTGATAAGAGTTGTATGAGTCCCTAATAAAATGTAAAAAAAGAAAAGAGGAGAAAAAATGATTAGGGCAAAGACTGTACAGATGTGCTTTATACAATTGATTTATGTATATGTATGAACTGTGATAAGAATTGTATGAGCCCCTAATAAATTGTTAAAATTAAAAAACAAAAAACAAAAAACGTGGCTTACACTCAAGCATATATGGTAATTGGTGTTTTCAGCTATCTCTTCTCCTTTTGAGTCATTTCCCATCAGTAAATGAAGGTCCTGAAGGCTTTACTCATGTAGGGTGTATTCCACCCACATCACAATAGACTCTACTTTGTGAAGGCAGTTCTCCTGGAGTCATACTGAGTGTCTTCTGGACTGAAGGCTCATCTTCTGGCACCATCTCTGACAATGTTGTTTCTACTCTTAAGGTTTTCTGTATCTGATTCACTCTGTTTGTCTCCCTGTGAGACATTCCTGTTGACAAGCCACTGGGAGCTACACTGATAGAGCCAGGGCCCTGGAGATGGAGGAGTCATATGGAGACCCATGACATCGCTCAGATGCTTCCACCACCACTGGATCCGGATTTTTCACCCACTGGCCTGTGATTTTCCTCATTCAACATCATTGCATGTGTTGCTTGAGTCTGAAGAGGAATTTATAGACTGGTATTGGACATATGGACTAATATCAGACTTATGGACTTGATCTGGACTGGGCAGGGATGTTTTCTCAATATACAGTTGCTCTTTTATATAAAGTTCTTTTTTATACACGAGTGTCTCCCTGGATCTCTCTACCTGGACTAACACACACAACCACCACAGTAAACCTGAGTCATGAATATCCCCGGGAGAAGCAGCTAGATTATGGGCCCCAAATGAACTCTAGCTCCAGCCCAAGAATAGTCAGTTCTGAAAACATGGCCCTGCTCAATACTCACTCACATGAAAAGATCACTGAAGAGTGTCCTACGCATTGTGGTGAGAAAGCAGATGGTGCCTGGCTCTCAAGTGGAATCGTGTTTGTGGTTTTAAGGTGTGTATTCAAATAAAAAGCCATCTAAGTAAGGAGTCCACTAAGCCAACATGGAAGAAAACCAGCTCGTATGAGTCAAAGATGACAATAAACTCAAATATGATGAAAGAAGTAATATCAGACCTAAAATTATGAACACCCAATTTGTGGAAGGCTATGGAGGACAGTGGGAGCCCAAAATCCATCTGCAGAATATCAAGACAAATTAAGCCACTGGCAGATCTCTAGTTACAGGCAAAGGTCTGAAATACTTACTACCAAACAAAAATCATTGTCATCCTGATTATGCTGGATCAAACTTGGGATTTGATCAGTTGACCTTCTAGATCCATCCTGAATTTGTTCTAGGTGTAAGGATCTCTTGCTTACTCCATGATAAAAACTTCTTCCCTGGCCTTTAAAATATTGATGGTGGTGGGTTAGGGGAAAAAAAATGATGGTGGTGCTTTTTATTTGTCTTTATATATTATTGTCTTATCCATATCATTTTATTTTTTGTTATTATTTCTGTTGGATTTACCAGTTGAAGCACAGGAGTGGATAAATATAGTTAACTGATGAAAGGGTTTCTAGGAGATATAGGGGTGGGTGAGCAGGGATTGGGGAGGGTGAGGCTATTTCGGGAGTAAACAATGAAGGTGGGAGGGGGAGTGAGTACTAGGACTCAAGGTGATTACACAACTCAATTTAAAGATGATTTAACCATGGGAGTGGGGGGGTATAGAGAAAATATTCTGAAATTGTGGTAATGATTGTACAATTCTTCTTGATATGACTGAACTATTGAATTGTGTGAATGTGGATTAAAGAGAATTTCAAAACTTAAAGTACAATGCTTTCTGTAATATGAAAATATCTATATACCTACAAGGAAGCCCAATTAGTATGACTATTATTCTAATTTAAGAATAAAGAAATTGAATTCTACCAACTTCAGTCTGAACTGATCACAAATATAATCAAGATGCATTATTGATAATTGGAATGAGAGCTGGAACAAAGAGGGACAATAGTTTGAAACTATGGCTTCAGAGAAACAAAAGTTGCTGATTGCATGATAGAATTTTCTGAGATGGACTTAAATGCAATACCTTTTTCAACAACATAATGTGTACTTGGATAGACAGCATACAGAATGTATAGATAGGTCTCATACTGACTACCTCCATGGGAAGAGATGACAGAGAAGCTCAGTAATAGCAGCCAAAAGGCTGACTGTGAAACAGAACATCAATTGCTCACATAAAAGTTCAGGTTGATGTTGAAAATTAAAACATGCCCACAAAAGCCCCAATATGACCTTGCATATATCCCACCTCAATTTTATAGACACATCAAGAACAGCATTAAATATTAACAACACTGATGACAACTGATATGCTGTGGGATGAAATAAATGACAAGGTTATATAATAAGAAAGCAATATGCCAATAAAAAGAAAATAAAGCAGATATCAGAAGAGACCCTAAAACTTGCAGTTGATCATAGATCAACTGTAATAAATTTAAGAAATGAAGTTCACAGAAAATCACAAAGGGCAGATTAATGAGACAAAGTATCAAATATGCAGACTTGAAGTTAGAAAACCAAAAAGGAAGAACACACTCAACATATCTCATGCTGATGGACTGAAAAAAAAAAATCCAAGCATTGAGTTAAACATTAAGGATTCCTATGGGCAAAATATTGAACAAAGCAGGAAGTACCCAAAGATGATGGGAAGAACACTCAATGTACTGAAAAGTACATTCAGCTATTTTAAGAGGTAACTTCTGATCACAAACCAATGGTATTGAAGGAAGAAGTCCAAGCCCTATCAAAGGCATTCGCAAAAAATAAAGTTCCTGCAATTGGTCAATGGAAATGTTTCTTCAGCGAAGTAATATACAGGCTCGTCTATGCCTAAGAAATTTGGCACAAGGTTACAAGGCCAACTGAAAATCTGTGCCTACGTCAAAGAAAGGTGACACAACAGACTGCAGAAGTTATCAAACTTCTTATATTAATATCTGTTAAATCAACTTTTGCTGAAAAAAATTCATCAATGGTTACAATCAACAGAGTGCTGCCAGAAATTCAAGTCAGATACAGGAGAGGATGTGGAACAAAGGATTTATCATTGATTATATGAGATGGATCTTGGCTGAACAAAGATAACAACTGTTGCTACTTGCGTTGTAAAGGTAACAGGGTACATAGATCATAACTATTGATCACATTTGGAAAAATGGGAATTCCTCAACCCTTGATCATCCCTGTACAAACCAAGTGGTATTTGAGGCATTCATTGGAATAGAACAATATGGGGCTGTTTAAAAGCAGCTAATATTCATGTCAGAGCTGCTTTCTTTCGCCATATTTAATCAAAATATATGGTGAAGTAATAATCTAAGAACATATGAAGACAGGCCCAGGATTGGAGAGAGTGTTTATTAACAACTTACAATATACAGATGACACCTCAACTGCTACAGGTGAGGACCTGAAACACTTGCTGATGAAGATCAAGGGTTGCAATCTTCAGTATGGAATACAACTCAATGCAAAGGAAACCAAAACCCTTATAATCAGTAGTCAACATTATGGTAAAGACTAATATTATCTAAAATGTCATTCTGCTTGGATTGACAAGCAATGCCCATGGAAGGAGCAGTCAAGAAAACAAACAGTATTGCACTGGACAAATCTGCTGCACAAGACATTTTAGTGTTGAAGAGCAAGGGAGTCACTTTGAGACTGAGACCTGTCTGACCCAAGAGAGTGTGGCATTTGGGCATTGAGACCAGAGAAGAATGGATACATTTGAATCATGGTATTGATGAAGAACAGTGAGAAGACCAGGGACAGGCAGAACAAGTATTCTAGAACAAATACAGCTAGAATGATCCTTAATGGTAAAGATGACAAGATTTCATTTCACATACTTTGAGCATATTGTCTCAAGATGTTGGACATCAGACTTGTTAAAATAGGGTAGTAAAAAAGATTCTCACAATGGACTGATAAAATGGTTACAAGTTCAAACCTAATTGTGAAGAGGCACAGGACGGTAGTATTTTGCTCTTTTGTACACTGGGTTGCTATGAGGAACCAACTAAATAGCACCTAAAAATGATCAGCTTAATGAGCTTGGTCTTCTCTTGATGAATGTTTCTTCTTGATTACATTTCATTGACTTACCTTCAATGCTACCTACTTCTGTAATCTTTTGGATTTTAATTTGCTGTGTTGGTATAATTTCTAATGTTTCATTTATTTTGTTATTGTAGTCGTCCCTGAATTTTCCCAAAGTTTTGTTTGCCTTGCAATATTCTCTATGTAAAATGCCCAATTATTAACTATTAGGAAGTTCCCATGACATTTCTTCCTTAGAAAGGGTTTCTAGATCTTTATTTTGGTGAATTGTTTCTTTGGGTGAAATGAAATTGAATTCTTCAGTGTACTGTAATGGTACTATTTGTACTTAATTGGTGATTATATGTTGTTAGGTGCTAAGCACCTGTCTCCTTATGGGTGTGACACAGAACGGGAATGACTATAATTCTCTGTTCACTGCGGAGTGCAGTTGAGAACAGATTTAGAAGATGTTGGCCACTATCATTAGTCAAAAAGTGGCCCCCACCTGTAGGTAGAAATCCTATGGTAAATGGGTGGGGGGAGGGGGAGGGCTGGGCACCTGGGCTGCCAGCTATTGATATGGGGCAGTTGTCAGCTCATTGTTCTGATCAAACCCTGTTCACAAAACTTCATAATGTTCAACAGCAATGGGTACAAGAAGAAAATCTTCCAATGTTGATTATAGTGATGATTTCACATTAAACACAAATTTCATAATGGATGTGCTGTAATGTCAGTTGAGAATTTACTAGTCTCGTGTCTTCATATTTAGATTTTATTCAGCTTCTTGTAGTCAGCATTCAAATAATCTCTCTATCCTCTCCTCTAAAACTGAGGGTCCCTGGATTTTCATTCGTGTTTTATTTGGTCTTTCACATATTTCTTGTACAGGATCTTGGTAGTGTGTCTGTTTGGGCCAGGTCCGGACCAGGCAGCCCCTTGCACCAGCCTCTCAAGAAGACAAATGACCTGCTGAACTTCAAAGCAGCTGCCTCCAGCATGTCACAAAGCTTACCCCCGGGCAGAACACAGACTCCCCCCCAGCGTGCCAGGAAGCAAGTTTGCTGAGAACAAGATGATTTATGGACAGGTCATCTCCTGCTCCGAAACTTGCAGCTGCAGTACAAAGAACCTCCCTTCCCCTTACCGGCCCATATGCCTTTAAGCTCATATAATATGTATATATCCTGCCACCCTAGCACCATGCGCGACTTCCTTAACCTATTCTTGTTGGGTTGCGGAATCCATCTGGGAGTTCTTTTCCCTCAATAAAATCTTTCTCTTTCACTCATTTTTGTCTGAACCCTGCCTCTGTTCTGTGACTCTGTCTCAATCTCTCGGTGTCTATTTAATCTTGGCAGAAGTCCTTCTTGATTATCTTTTAGTTCTATTTCCACATGACTTTTTGGAAAAGCTTTACTCACTTACTTAACATTTCATCATTTCATAATTTAAAATATAGTAGAGATGACCAAAACTACAGCCCCAACAAACACTTATGGGGTTGCTGAGTTGAAAATCTTAAACAGCACCCAACATGCACAGCAACAACAATCTAATACTAAGTTTTTATTTAATTAAAGAACACTTCATCATTGTACCTGTTTACAGAATTAGTTTCGCATTCAACAATTCTTAATTTGTTTCTTTTGTGACATTAGTTGTAATCCCTTAAACATCCTTTTTGGGTTCCCATTTCACCCTCTTCCTGCCTTCTGAACTTGGCTTTTAGCAACATTTCTTCTCATATGATTGTCAGTATACTTTGTTCTCATGAGTCCTCACAAGTGTTACTATTTTACAGGTCTGTCCAGTATGGCATAAAAATGATCTCTGGGAATAGGTTCATTTTCAGGTTTGACGGATGTTTAAGGGTTATAGTCTTAGGGGGAGAGGGGATTCTCTACCTGTCTTTATCAGACCAGTGAAGCTGGTCTTTTCTCTCCTACTCTGTTCAGGATCTTCGATTTTTACTAGAGTGGTAGCCAGGAACCTTCCAGTTCTCCTCGTCTTAAGGTTAGAGAGGTTGTGGGATACAGAAAGGTTTTCCCCAGGTTGTCACAACCTTATTATGACACATGGTAAATGACTGTACACTTGGAGGTCAGCTGCTTAGAGGGTATCTTGTCACAGGTGTATCCCCAGTGTTTCCCCCTTCCTATTGTGTGTGTATTCCTAGCTCGTCCCCTTCCTGTCACGCATAAACCTATTGTACAGCCCCTTCCTGTCACGCATATGGTTACCTGTCACTAGGGGGCTTGAATGTCCTCAAAATGTATATACAGCATGATTAGAAATATGATACATTTTCTCTCTGTGTGTGGACCTGGCTGTTGAGATCATGGCCGTCCTGAAGGTGAGCAATTGTATACTTTATTTTGTCTGTTGTCTCTTTAATTTTACCCCTCAATTACACAACTGGACCCGTTTGATTGTGGGAGTTGGTACCCCTCAGGAGGTAGGAGTTCATGTGGTCCAATAGTTCTTTAACCTAATTGTTTGGGTCTTTGATTTCAACTCTTTTCCAAATGGAAAGAGACTAACAGTTGGAACTTAACTGGTCACCACGCAAGCTTATAAGACTCCCTATAACTGCTACTCATCCAAATAAAATGCAAAACATTCGGTTTAAAGACTGTTACACCAATTGCCCTAGACAGTCTCCAAACTATGGTCTTTACCCTTCCAGTCCAGTGCCTCAGAACTTGAAGGTGTTTTTGGATATGAATAAGTTTTCATAACTTTGTACCCTGTATGCTCTATCACATACGTGGACATATTGACATATTTACAGTACAAATAAGTATATCAAAATAGTCCCTGCCACACAGGTATACTCCCACAGACCACCGGTTCAACTCATATCTACCTATATATATACATACACTTATAAATTATTATTTGCTTTCACTGTTATTTCAAAATGGTGATTGGTATCTTTAAAAGGCATTTGAATCCAAAAACACAAGTAAATAGATAATGAATGATTGACTACAAGCTAAGCAACTCTAAGAATTGCTGGCAGTTCCCAAAAGCTGAGAAAAACGATCTACGGACCTCCCTTATTTCAGAGAGAGAACAAGGTGCTGTCAACACTTGCCTTCAGATTTCTGGCCTCCAGAACCGAGAATAAACTTCCCTTTGTTTTAAGCTACCTTGCTTATGGCATTTAGTTGTTGCTGATGCACAAGTTTATTGATAGTCATGTGCCAGGCTAGCCATTACTGTCTGCCTTCGCAAATCAGATGATAAACAATTGTGGTTACACATTAAATATAGCAAGAGGTCTTACACATCATCGTAACTTGCTTGTGTGAAACATTAATAAATATTCAAGAATCTTGGGCTTCTTGGCTTCACCAGGAATGCTACAGCATCCCTGCCGAATGTAAGACCCATGAGGGTCTGCCTTCTTCTTGTACAGCCAAATGCAACTGTGTTTGGGGGGAAAAGAGGAAAAAGACTCAAAGGTAATTAACAAACCACTAATATAAAATGTTATATATATGGATAGAGATTACTGCAAGGATGAGAATTCTTAGGATTCTAATAAATTCTTAGAAATGAGCACTAAAACTATGTAGTCAAGTAATTCTGGTTTTACATAAAGAATGCCTGTAATTTTAACAATTAAACAGTGGTGTCAGGTAGATGGAAAGATGTACAGATGTCTCCAAGAGCTGGACTCTGTCTAAATGTGAAGCTATGACAGCACATGTTCCAGAATTCCTTGTCTGATTAACTGTTCACACTTCCAACGAGGTAAAAAATGCTGAGGGAAAAAAGGGACACAGAAAAGAAATTATTGGAAAATAACCTCTTGGATTATATTTCACATCAATAAAAAACAAACTAATAGCTTATTTTAAAATTCCAACAGTGATAGATCATAATCAACTCAACAGCAACAAGTAGTTAATAAGGAATTAAGTTAACTTTACTATATTTATTGCTTTATTCAAATTTTGTTAAAGCTATTGGTAATTTAATCAGAATTACTTAAATGAATTGTATAGTTTAAATTAAATTCAATAAGAAACTTGTAAACACAGAAGTGGTTTTTTGCCCAACTTTAATAAACCCTGAATTTTCCAGGAGTGTAACTAGTATATATTTTTTTTTAAAAAAAGAAGAACTTATGAATTAAGGACATCAGGTATAATGAATAACTATACAGACAACTTACAACAAAGATACAAGAGATCTAGTAAAACTAGGTAATCTTGGAACCTTGAGCTTCAGAAGAAATTATAGAAAAGTGGACTGAAAACTATCTAGAAGATGAAGGGAAACAAAAGTGGTGCAAGAACAGACAGGTGAATTGTCAGCTAGCCTGACGCATTCCATCCAGACAGAAGCCTGGCACATTGGTAGCTGGCACTAAGAAAGGATTCTCACTTGTTTCCCACACCCTCCTGATATCACAATTGCCAGCCCCTACCTTCACCCATACACCAGACAGAGATATCCTTGTAAGTCCATTTCTGCTTGAAGACAAAGGTATGCCCTCATGGTTTAACATCCCCATGCCTAGAGATGGATTATCACCCCCATGCCCAGAAATGCTTGAGATTCTCCTCATAGCACTAGCAAAAAATACAATGCTGGATCCCTCGCTGCTCTTGGACACGTGGAAAGTTCCCCCATGATTAGCCATTCTGACCCAGCTGCTTCTCTACCAGAAAGATTCCCCTCAGCTATCACCTAAGCTGTAAAAACACCCTACTGGATCAGGTACGTGGACCACAGAAAACAGATAGGCCTGCCAAGCTCCATCTGGAATCAATATTCAACCCCCTAGAGGCTGTGACCTATACAAAAAGGTCCTCACCCCAAGTTTTCTCTTTGTTTTTCCTTTTCCTTCACTTCCTTTTATTTATTTTAATCACTTCTGCACTCTGCTTTCTTCTTTATTTCTGCTTCTACTTCTATTCTTTCCATTTTAATTTACTTTTCCAGTTCCCTTCCTTTCCTTTTTTATGTTTTGATTAGCTTCTCTTTTATTTTTCTCTACCTTGGTTTTTGACACACACACACACACACTTCTAGTTATTAAATTCCTTTCACTTGCTCTTGTTTGTCCGCTGTCTCTTGCTGGTTTCTTTTTCAAAAATTATTTCTTCGTTGGCAATTTTTTTTTGTCCCTTCCTGTTCTACCTGACAGTGGACAGCAATCGCAGGCCTAGCCACCTCTATGACTGTAGTCATACCTATACAGTGACAGACACTACATACTCCTGTACCACCTGATCATCTTTACGTAAGTGAGACCACCAAACAAACCATTGCTAACTGTGCTATAATAACAACAAACAGTACCACACACATTCTCAAATTATCCTTTACAACAACCAGTAGATAGGTGGAGTGTCTGCAGTCTCAAATACTATGATCAATTAAACACAAAAACACTAATACTACAACATCTCAGTGGCAAAGGCAATTTAAGTTTATATGAAGAAACAAGACAGAACAGCTGAAGCACATGACCAATATAGAGCTAGAAGACCTTTTTTCAGGAAGAAAAGGCATTGAAATTACCTGATAAACTATTAAAAATTATACTTTTATACTATCAATGAACCGGGAGAAAGGAAAGATTGCGAAGCTAAAGAAAAACTGAACACACACACACACACACTTTAGAGTAATTCAGGAAAGCACTAAATTAACACATCAATTGAAACTAGAAACCGTATACCACAGCAAAGAGAAATTCAGAAGATTAATACTAAGATGAGAGAAACAGATAACGCATTAGAAGAGCAAAGGACTTTGCGAGTAGAAGGAGGCAGGGGAAGGGAGTGGTAAGCAAACAACGCCAAAGACAGGGGAACAACTAAGGAATTAAAATCAACAATGAGGAGGACATAGAGATCCTGGTGGTGTTGGGGTAACAGCAATTTAGCTGAGAAGAACTACTAAGGTGGAAGAAGGGTGAGTGTGATGGTGAGGTAGAAGAAAGGTAAAAAGAAACAGGAAAGATCTAGGAAGCAAAGCTATAGATAGAGGTATAAGCATAAGTGTGTACCTATGTAAATACATTAATTCATAAAAATAGAGGTATTGGTCTATGTACATCATATATGGCAAGACATTGGTGTAGTAGATGGACGTTAGGTCTCTGCTCAGGGCCTGCCTTCAATACAAGAATACTTTGTTCTAAGAACCTGGCATGTTGTGATGCTCACCCTCCTGGCATGATCGGTGAAGACAAAATGGGTGCACAAGCAAATGTGGTAAAGAAAGCTGATGGATTGCCTGCAACAATGATGCAAAAATAGAGCGATACTGGGGATGGTTCAGGACTGGATGGGGTGTGCTCTCTTGTCTAGAGGGTCACTGTGAGGTGGAGCTGGTTCGACAGCACCCGACCACAACAACAACAGAAAACTAAGACTGGCTCTGACAAGTGTCAGATGCTGCTCACCCAGGCTTGGACATTAACTTTCCATCGCATTAAATGTAATTGCTTGGTGTCAGAGTTGGAGAAGCTGCTATTCATACTCTAGTGATCAAGTGTTATGTGAGAAAATTACTTGTATATTTACTAGTTTGCTATTCATACCTTATTTCAGTTTAGCTTAATAACCCATTCCCTTGTTTTCTTTATCTCTGGGGAAAATAAGTATCACTAATTGGAGCAGGATATGTGAAAGTACTGCAAGAATAAAACACACCATGCTAATATTAAAAAAAAAAAAGAAAGCTGATGGTACCTCTTCTAGCAAAAGATATAGCATCTGGGATCTGAAAGGCTTGAGGTTAAACAAGCAGCTGTCTAGCTGATAAACAAACCCACATGGAAGAAGCACACCAGCCTGTGTGATCATGAGATGGGATCAGGTAACAGGCATCAGAAGACGCAAAACACACACACACATACCCCACCCCCCCCCCCCCAAATCCATCTGTAGATAACGGAACATCTCCTTGCAAAAGGGTCACAAGGGATGAGTCAACTAGGATGCAGTATAACACCAATGAAATATACAATATTCCTCTGGTTCCTTGAGGTTCCTCACCCCCCACTACCATGACTCCAGTCCTGCCTTTCACTGCGGGCTAGACCAGAACATGTACACAGATACAGATAAGAGCTCGAGACACACACTGAATCAAGGAATAACAATGGAAGTAGTGATACCAGGAGGGCAGGAGAAAGGTGACTCCAATGATTGACACATAACCACACCCCCACCCCAGGGGGACGATCAACAGAAACCAAGGGTGACGGGAGAGAGTGGTTGGTTAAGATATGAAAATAATAATAATTTATAATTTATCAAGGGGTCAAGGTGGGGTGGGGAGGGAGGGGAAAAAGAGGGACTGATATTTTGACCCTGGCCTCTAAACCCCTGATAAGGCCTGACCGTGGCAGCCTGCTCTCTGCTGGCTCCTCTAAGCCCCATGTCCATCACATGGCTGGTTCATTTTCTGTCAGCGCCCACGTAACTGACATATCTCCCCCACTTGCCTGAAAAGACAGCCAGGAGATCACCTTGCTAGGGTTTGGGATGAATGGTGGCCCTCTCTCCTTTGGGGACTGCCTACACCAGCGGAGCTCTTAACACTGGTCTCACTTCATGCCCTGCCTTGCCCTAGGGGCTAACTGACCCTGGGGCACAGCAAGGCCAGTATCATCACAAGGGCATAAGGACTGCACCTCTTGGCCTCCTAGTACAATCCTGCCCCTTGAGAGTCCCTGGCGTCTAATAGTAAGGGCTCAAATAGAAAGTAAATGTTTAGAAAATAATCTTGGCAACATATGTACAAATATGCTTGATACAATTGATGTATTGATTGTTATAAGAGCTCTAAGAGCCCCTTTATTAGTCTAGGTACTTTGGAGAAGTAAATCTACAGCAACTTGTGTATAAGAGAGAGTTGTATGTAAAGGTTAAGTGCGCATCAAGAAAATATCCCAACCCAGTGCTGCCCAAGCCCACAAGTCCAACATTAACCCATTAGTCCAATAACAGTCCACAAAGTCCTGCTCCATCTCACAAAACAGACACAATGATGTCGACTGCAGAGGAAAGCTGAGTCAATGAATATGTAAGCATCTCAGCGCTGGCAGGGGTCTCCACGTGGGTGCTCCAGCACCCAGGGCTGCATCGGGGTACGTTCATGTGGCTTCTCCCTGGGGATGTCTTGCAGGAAGTCTGTCTTGCAAGCTGAAGCAGGGAACTGCGAAAGCAGTTGCACCCTGGTGTGACCACAAAGCAAGAGACCCGAGAACTAGAAAGGTGAGGCTCACTGAGCCATTTATCCCTCTGCCCTTCAATTAACCCCACATGTGTTTATCGGCCAGGTTGGCACAATAAACTAACTGAGTCCCCAGTAGTATGATCTTTTAATTTTAAAAAAGAGCAAATGGACTAGAATTGAATCAGAGAGAGTTCATCAGTGAGATTAAAGAAAATCTCTCAACCTAATTTGGTAAAGGAATAATTTTTAAAATAGACAAGAAAATCTAGAGAAAATCACAGAATTCTGTGGGACAACATCAAGTACATTATGTGTGATTGGACAAAAAAACAGGAAGAAACAAACAAAACAATCAAAAGAGCAGAGAGAAGGAAACTTCCTTAATATATCATGACATGGTAACAAATGTACTCATGAAGCTAAACAAACCAAAAGCAGGGCTGACTGAAATAAAATAATCATGACATATCATGATGAAAGTTACAAATGACAGGAATCCTGACAGCAATTGAGGAAAAATAAGTTACTTAAAAAGAGGAACTGAAAACAAAAATTGTCTTAGAAAAAGTGCATCCAGAAGGCTCTGTAGCAGAAAATGACGAGACTTGGTTTAATGTACTTTGGACATTTTGTCCAGGGAGACAGACCTTGGAGACGTGTCCCACGCATGATAAAAGTACCGGGTTTTAGAACCGAGGAAAACCTTCAACAAGATGGATTGACACAGTAGCTGCATCACTGGGCTCAAAGATAAGAACAATAGTGAGGACTGCACAGTATGGGGCAGGGTTTTGCTCTATTGTCCATAGGAACACTGAGTTGGAATAACTCCACAGCACCTTCCAATAACAGCAACAACACCACCATCTATCATACACGAACACACTGAAGCAGGAAAAGTAAACATACATATTGAAAAGAGAAACGAGTCATGCAATTAAAAACTCCCAATACATTCAAAGAAGAGTTGACACCAATTTTATTCAAACCATTGTAGGACATAATAAAAATGGAAAGTCCCCAAATTCATTTTATGAAACTTGTAAAATCATTATACCCAAATCAGACAGAAACATAGCCAGGAAAGAAAATAATACAGCAATATCCCTTATGAACATAAATGTAAAAATATCTCAACAAAACCCTACCTAATAAAGCCAACAATAAATATCTCAGTAAAGTAAATCATCATGACCAACATGAATTCATAACAAGGGTGCAATGATGGTTACATATTAGAAAAACAATCAATGTTATCCACTATATAAACAAAACAACAGGAAAGAACTTTATAACCATATTAGAAAAATTCAAATCCTACAATCCTGAGAAGAAAATGGGACCAACGGTTCCAGGGGATAATAGAAAGGGAGAGCTAGGGAAGGGGGAGGGGAGCCAACAGACCCACGGACAGGGAACAACAAGAGATCTAAAATTGATGGAGAGGAAGGTGTAGAATGCCTGGTGGGGTTAGATCAAGTGCAATGTAGCTGAAAGAGGAATTACTGAGAGCCAAATGAAGGTCAAACATGATAGTGGGACAGGAGGAAAGTAAAGGGAAATAGAGGAGGAAAGGAGGCAAAAGACATTTTTTTTTACATTTTATTAGGGGCTCATACAACTCTTATCACAATCCATACAAATACATACATAAATTGTATAAAGCACACCCCTACATTCTTTGCCCTAATCATTTTCAAAGCATTTGCCCTCCACTTAAGCCTTTTGCATCAGGTCCTCTTTTTTTCCCCCTCCCTCCCCGGTCCCCCCTCCCTCATGAGCCTTTGATAATTTATAGATTGTTATTTTGTCATATCTTTCCCTATCCGGAGGCTCCCTTCCTCCCTTTCTCTGCCGTCCATCTCCCAGGGAGGAGGTCACATGTGGATCCTTGTAATCGGTTCCCCCTTTCCAACCCACTCACCCTCACTCTCCTAGTATCACCCCTCAGACCCCTGGTCCTGAAGGTATCATCCACCCTGGATTCCCTGTGTCTCCAGCTCCCATATGCACCAGTGTACATACAACCTCTGCCCTATCGAGTCCTGCAAGGTAGAATTCGGATCATGGTAGTTGGGGGAAGGAAGTATCCAGGATCTGGGGGAAAGCTGTGTTCTTCATCGGTACTACATCACACCCTGACTGACCCATCTCCTCTCCTAAACCCCTCTATGAGGGGATCTCCAGTGGTTGACAAATGGGCTTTGGGTCTCCACTCTGCACTTCCCCCTTCATTCACTACGGTATATATATATATATATATATATTGCATGATGCCTTTGGCACCTCGTGATTGCACAGGCTGGTGTGCTTCTTCCATGTGGGCTTTATTGCTTCTGAGCTAGATGGCCGCTTGTTCACCTTCAAGCCTTTAAGACCCCAGACACTATCTCTTTTGATGGCCGGGTACCATCAGCTTTCTTCGCCACATTTGCTTATGCACCCGTTTGTCATTGGTGATCGTATCATGGAGGTGTGCACCCAATGATATGATTTTTTTGTTCTTTGATACCTGATAACTGATCCCTTCAGGACCACGCGATCACACAGGCTGGTGTGTTCTTCCATGTGGGCTTTGTGCCTTCTGAGTTAGATGGCCGCTTGTTTATCTTCAAGCCTTTAAGACCCCAGACACTATCTCGTTTGATAGCCGGGCACCATCAGCTTTCTTCACTACATTTACTTGTTCACGCACTTTGACTTCAGCAGTTGTGTAGGGAGGGTGAGCATCGTAGAGTGCCAACTTAATAAAAGAAAGTATTCATGCATTGAGGGAGTGCTTGAGTAGAGGTCCAAGGTCCTTCTGCCACCTTAAAACTAAACCTATAAATACAGAAACATAGATCTATTTCCCCATCCTCATATATATATTTGCATGTACATGTCTTTGTCTAGACCTCTATAAATGCCCTTTGACTCCTAGCTCTTTCCTCCATCTCCCTTGACTTTCCTCCTGCCCTAATACCAAGCTCCATCCCCACCTGGGTTACAGCTATACCTCTTCTTTATGTAACCTTACCCTTGATCATTCCCTACCAGGCCTGCCACTCCCTCCTCACTACCATTTTGGGTCCCATGTTGTTCCCTTGTCCCTGGGTTTGTTAACACCACTTCCTTACCCCCCCAATTCCCCTATCCCAAGCCCCCCCCGGAACTGTCGGTCCATTGTTTTTCCTCCAGATAGTTCATCCAGCCTGTCTTATTTAGACAGACCTGTGGAGACAATAACATGCACGAAAATAAGACAGAGGAAAACAAAGCAACAGTATACAACCAGACAACAAAACAACAACAAATCACTGACAAAGAACAAAACAAAACACATCAAGAAAGAAAACTTGTAGTTAGTTCAAGGATCGTTTGTTGGAGGCAAAAGACATTTATAGAGGTGTAAATATACACACATATATAAAAATATACTTATATAATGATAGGGATATGGGTCTATGTTCATATATTTATGTTTAATATCAAGGTTGCAGATGAATATTGGTTCTCTATTCAAGTCCTCCCGCAACGCAAGAACACTTCCTTCTAATAACCTGGCATTCTGTGATGCTCACCTTCCTGACATGATAGCTAAAGTCAAATGGGTGCATTAGCAAATGTGGTGAAGAAAGCTGATGGTGCCTAGCTATGAAAAGATACAGTGTTTGGGGTCATAAAGGCTTGAAGTTAAACAAGCGGCCATCTAGCAGGGAAGCAATAAAACCCACATGAAAAAAGCACACAGCCTGTGTGATCACAAGGTGTCAACAGGATCAGGTATCAGATGACCCAAAACAAACCATCATATAGATATGAATTGGGGGGGGGGTTGGAGTGGAGACCCAAGGCCCATTTGTAAACAATTGGACATCTCTTCACAGAAGGGTCAAGTCAGTCAGGGTGAAGTTTAGCACCAACAAAATACACACTACTCTAGCTCTTTAATTGACCTTGGCACCCCACTATCCTGACCCCAGTTCTAGCTTACAAATCTGGCTTGACAGGAACATGTACCCTAGTACATATCAGAGCTCTTGGTACACGGAATCCAGGACAGATAAATCCCTCAGGAACAGTAATGGGAGTAGCAATACCATGAGGGGAAGGGGAAGATGGGAGAGGAAAGGGAGAAAAGGAAAACCAGTCACAATGATCGACATATAAGCCACTCCCCACCTGCAGGGGACAAGCAACAGAGTAAAGGGAGACTGCAGACAGTGTAAAATATGAAAATAATAATAATTTATAATTTAACAAGGAGTCATGAGGGTGAGGGAGGGAGGGAGGGAAATAAAACAGGAGCTGATACCAAGGCCTCAATTAGAAAATGTTTTGAAAATAATGGTGACAACATATGTACAAATGTGCTTGATACAATTGATATATGGATTGCTATAAGAGGTGTAAGAGCCCCTAGTAAAATGATATTAAAAAATACATCTACCTCTCCGTCTCTCTGCCACCCCGAGTGTGGTGGTGCTCCGACTTCACCATGTCATCTCATAAGACTTTCAGGATCAAGAGATTCCTGGCCAAGAAACAGAACCAGAATCTGCCCATTCCCCAATGGATTCGAATGAAAACCGGTAATAAAATCAGGTACAACTCCAAGAGAAGACATTGGAGAAGAACCAAGCTGGGTCTGTAAGGAGCCCCCTGAAGGATGGCACGCATGGCCGCATTTTCCCAGGCTCAAATCATGAATTAAGATTTTTGTCCCCATCTGATGAATTGAACTTCAATCGGCAAATAATCTGGTTTATTCCTTGTTTTTTTGCTACCTAATCAAGTTTAACAATAAATAATGTAAGGTTGTTGTTGTGAGAAAAAAATACATCTATACTACTATAATACCTCAAGTAGAAAAAGACAGAAAATGGGGTAAGATGGCCACCATATAACAAGCCCGGGAAGATGTGCTCAGCAACTACCAAAGAGTTTCCACTATGAGAGAGATTCGGCACTTCCTGGTAGCAAGAAATTCAACTTAAAAGCCAAGTTGACCCAAGTTTCTCAAAGTGGAAAGCAGCAAGGCCTGCTGACAGACTCCCCTTTACGGATGAGCAGCAACATGAGTTGCTTCTACAAGCATCGTGATTCTTCGTGGCCCCTGAGAAAAGACAGTCAGCCAGCCAACCCTCTACCTCCCTGACCTCTAGGGACACAGATAGCTAGCAGATCACTTGGGCAGCTTGGTACACACATGCTCAGTACCCAAGGTATGCTTTGTACCATTTCCCCATCTTCCTCCTCTTTTCCTGCTTTGTTCTACAAGGCATTCCATCCCGTGTGCCAGCGCCGTGATACCGCATACATGTACACACAGACTACTAAAAGAGCAGGAATCCCCACCCACAAGGTAGCTTTATTATATATATTTTTGGATTTTGTACTTTTGTTCTATTTTAATACTCTCTCTCTCTCTCTTTTTTGATCTCCTACTTCCTCTTCTGGAGTGACTCCACCCTCCTGAGAATCCACATTCCTCCCAGGAAGAGACAGGTCTGTGTATCCCAGCATACCCACTCTAGCATGGGCTTTCCAGGACCTCCTAAGTGCACAGATATGCTCACATTCATTCACATTGCCACAATAGCAGAATCTGGTACCCACAACCATACCCAAGTCTTTTTTTTTTTTTTGATCCTTGTACTTCTATCAATTATCTTTCTATTTTCTTGCTGTTCTCTCATTAAATATCTTTCCATGAACCTATTAATTGAGATTAACTCTCTGCCCGCAAGTGTCAACTCACAGTGATCCTATAGGACAGGGTAAAACTGTCCGGTGAGTTTCTGAGACTGTAACTGTTTATGGGAATAGAAAGTCTCCTTTTTTTTGGCGGAGCAGCTGGTGGTTTTAAAATGTTGACCTTTCGGATTACAACTCAATACATAACCATTATATGACCAGAGCTCCTTATTGTGATTACCCCTCTGAAAATATTTTCCCATTATTTTTGCAAGTCTGTTGGCTTATTCACAGTCACTTATTACTATCATTACTTTATTCTTATCATTACTTTTATTTTATTCTATTTTTCCCAGCCACTATCCCCACTTAGGCACCTTTCCCCTTCTTTTCATTTCACCACTGTATGTTTTCCAGCTCCTATTAGAACTCACCTGTGTCACTAGACAAACTCTACCTCTGTATGACCAGCAGCTCACATACCACAATGCTGAAGAAACAGCAGTCAAGCACAGAAAGCTTCCAAATTCAAGAAAAACAAACATGAACAACCAAGTAGCACTCAAACCAATGGAATAGTCTGAAGATGTGATTGTGAACCACCAGTAACAGAATTCAGAAGAATGATGCTTAGGTCAAGAGATCTGGGGAATGTTCATGAGAAAAACAGAAGAAATTGAGAAACTAACATCCTTAAACCAAAGGATTCTAGAAGACAAGCAATGAGATAACTGAATTAGGCAACATAGTAAAAGGCTAGAGGAATAAAATGGAAAAGGAAAATAAAATAAATGAGCTTGAAGACAATTACCCTCACGACAGTAGACAAGAGAAGCAATCAACAAAAAAACCCGGAAGCATCCAAATAAATCCTGTAGGACACTATCATAAGAACCCATCTAAGAAAAGAAAAAAGAAAAGAAATGCTGGGAAAAGAACACCACCAAAAAAAAAAATCTACAGAGAATAGTACAAGAAACCATGGAAGAAAATTTCAACACACTATTCAACAAGCTGAGAAGAATGGACAACCAAAGAGAAAACATCAAGACATAAAGAAAAGGAGAGAATCTGAGGGCAGCTAGAGAAAAAGGAAAAGTCATCTACAAAGGAAAGTTGATAAGGATAAATTCAGACTTCTCAGCAAAAGACCTGCAGGCAAGAAGACAATGGAATGACATATATACAATTGTGACGGGTGGAAAGGGGGATGGGGCGGAAGGAAGCCAGCCAAGAATATTATACTGAACAAAAGTATCCCTCAAATACAAGGGAGAAATAAAGGTTATTTCCTGAGGAGGAAAAAATAAAGGAATTTTGAATTCAACAATTCATTTTCTCAGGTCACAATGTTATAAAACTGGAAATCAACAACAGAAAGAAAAGGAACAAAAAGACAAACACATGGAGACTGAACAACATACCATTTCAAAATGACTGGACACTAGAGTAAACGAAAACGAGAAATTAAGAAACTCCTTAAAACAAGCAAACCTGTAACACATCATACCAAAAACTCGGATACAACAAATGCAGTTATCTGAAGTCAATTTATAGCAATCAATACACACACGAAATATGAGAGAAATCCAAAACCAATACTAATAAAACACTTCCAAGAAGTAGAAAGAGGGAAACCACATAAGTCCTTCAACAATAAAGGGAAAGAACTAATAAAAATTGAAGCAGAAATAAATGAACTGAAAAATGGGGGGGAAATCAACAAGACAAAAAGTTGGTTATGAAAAGATTAACAAAATCGACAAACTGCTAGAAAACTTAACAAAGGAAAAGAAAGATGCAAATATCTAGAATTTGAGATGAAAAGGGTGCCATCACAAAAGATCCAAATGAAATAAAAAGATACATGTAGAGCAAAAGAAGAATTAGAGGTCACCAAGAGACTTCCAACCAAGAAAGAGTCTAAAGAAGTATGTATGTTGCCTTCACAGGAGAATGCTAGCAAGTATTCAGGGAAGAGCCATAACTAATTCTGTGCAGACTATTCCAAAATATAGAAACTGACAGCAAACTCCCACACGCATTCTATGAAATGAGCATAATCCTCAAAACCTGATCACGATCATTTAGAAAAAATGAAAACAGGAAGTAGATAAGAGTGTCCCTCATCAATATTCTTATTCAACATTGTACTACAATAAACA
The DNA here is from genome assembly GCF_050624435.1 of Tenrec ecaudatus. Classification (NCBI taxonomy): domain Eukaryota; kingdom Metazoa; phylum Chordata; class Mammalia; order Afrosoricida; family Tenrecidae; genus Tenrec; species Tenrec ecaudatus. The sequence continues at coordinate 107,665 of NW_027458088.1, forward strand.
TCTTAGCCAGACAGACAGCAAAAAAATTTTAAAATAAAAGGAATATAATTGGGCAAAAAATAGGTCAAGCTGTCACTATTTGCAGATAGTATGATTTTACATAGTGAGAGCCCCAAGGACTCCACAGAAAGATTGTTGGAAAGTACTAACGAATCTGTTAAAGTAATGGCATACAAGATTAATAAGCAGAAATCAATTTTAATATGCTATTGAAGAGCTCCAAAATAAAAACATCAAGAAAAAAAATTAAAAAAGAGAAAACAATATCATTTATAATATCCATACAAAAGATGAATACCTGGGAATAAACTTAACCAAAGAAACAAAAGACCTGTACAAAGGAAACTACAGAAAAATCAAAATGTGAATATTACTGAAAGCAATAAATCTATAGCTAGAACACAATTCTGATCAAAATCATTTTCTTGGGGGCTCATACAGCTCTTATCACAATCTATGCATCCATCCATTGTGTCTAGCACATTTGTTCATTGTTGCCATCATCATTTTCAAAACAATTTCATTCTACTTGAGCCCTTGGCATGGGCTCCTCATTTTTCCCTCTTCCCTTCTTCACGAACTCTTAATAATTCATAAATTGTTATTAATTTTTCATGTCTTACACTGTCCGAGGTCTCTCTTTACCCTCTTTTCTACTGCCCATGCCCAAGGAGGGGTTACATTGTGATCAGTGCCCCCTCTTGGTACCACTACTCTCACAGCTGTCTACAAATGGGTTTGGGGTCTCCAGTCCACCCTCCCCCTCAATCACATCAATAAGGCTTTTTGTTCTGGGTCTTTGATGCCAGATACCTGATCCCTTCGACACCTCTTTATCACACAAGCTGGTGTGCTTCTTCCATGTGGGCTTTGTTGCTTCTTAGAGAGAGTCACTTGTTCATCTTCAAGCCTGTAAGACCCCAGATGCTATATCTTTGCATTGCTGGACACCATCACCTTTCTTCATTACATTTGCTTATGCACCCATTTGTCTTCAGCAATTCTGGCGGGAAGGTTATCACAGAATGCCAGGTGACTAGAACAAAGTGTTCTTGCGTTGAGGGAGTACTTGAGTAGAGGCCCACTTAATTGGACCTTTTGGACCTACTTTCTATCCAGCTCTTGGTAATCCAGGGTGTGTGCTACAGACTCGTGGACTTAATATTGTTCTTTTGAGGCACACAATATCTTTCATAGGCCACACCAGAAAGAATCCATGTGGAAGCTACATTCACTGGAGTTTGTAAACTGGGCTTTCATTCAAACTCATCAGGAGCCCTTTGATTTAAGACTGAAATTCATCAGTGTGAGAAGATGATGACTGCTATCCCAAGTTATGGAATTGGCAGTTATTGGACTTGGGTTTGACTCTCTGGCCTTCAGGGTGCCTAATGAATGGTGATCCAGGAATACCAAATATTTACTACTTTAATGCTCTTCTTATTTTGTTATGACATGTACTAGTCAGGTATGCATGTTGCTACCTTTTGGAATGAATTTTGTTGAAAGTTTTGTTCCAACATCAACCCTAATTATTTGTGTAAATAGTGTCCAGCCCAGCCTGTGTGATCACGAGGTGTCAATGGGATCAGGTATCAGGCATCAAAAAACAAAAAGTCCTATCACTGTGATGAGTGGGAGTGCGAAATGGGGACACAAAACCCATCTATAGGCAACTGGACATACCCTTACAGAAGGGCCTTGGGGAGGAGACAAACCAGTCAGGGTATAGTATAGTAAAGATAAAACATACAGCTTTCCTCTAGTTCTTTAATGCTTCCTCCCTCCCACTATCATGATCCCAATTCCACCTTACAAATACGGGTAGACCAGAGGATGTACACTGGTACAGACAGGAACTAGAAACAGAGGCAATCCAGGACAGATGACCCTCTGAGGACTAGTAGTGAGAGTGGCGATACCGGGAGGGTGGAGGGAAGGTAGGGTAGAAAGGGGCAAGGGATTATAAAGATCTACATATAAACTCCTCCATGGGGGACAGACAACAGAAAAGTGGGTGAAGGGAGACGTTGGACAGTGTGAGATATGCCAAAATAATAATAATTTAGAAATAATCAAGGGTTCGTGAGGGAGGGTGGGGGAAGGAGGGTGAAAATGAGGAGCTGATACCAAGGGCTCAAGTAGAAAGAAAATGTTTTGAAAATTATATGGCAACAAATGTACAAATGTGCTTGACACAATGTATGTATGGATGAATTGTAATAAGAGCTGTATGAGTCCCCCCAGAAAAGATTTTTTAATAAATTGTTCAGAAACTTGAATTTAATCTATATAAGTCAACAATTCGAGCATGAATTGATGTCTGAAACCAGCCTATACTTCTATATGCTTTTCTCAACCGTGTTTTAAATTCTGTATCATTAGCTAAATGAATAACACTATCGTTACCTTATGTCCCAGGAAGATGGTTTGAAAAGTTTTCGTTATCATAAAATGATAATGTTGTTTCTAAAGTGAACCAGAGACATATATAAACCACAGATATGTGAATGGATTTTGTGCTCCCATTTAAATCTAGCCCCAATCTAAGAACTATGCGTTCTTAGGATGTGGCCCTCTTTAATGCTTAAAGAAGTCACTAAAGATATAGGTGCTATAGAAAAAACAAAACAAAAGAGAATGAAAAAACAACAAACAAAGCCCAAGTAATATACTCATAAAAATTATATCTGTTTGTAATTAATAGATAAAAATTTTACTAGTACATTGCTTAGAACACATGGTAGATAAATGGAATCACAGAATGGAATTTTCCCACTTTTTGCAGTCCATTGTATATTCAATATTTGTAAGTCTTAACATTTACAAAAAGTACAAAACAAGGTGATCTATATTAAACATAATGCCTGTGCTATAAATTGTCATCACAAGGTAATTATTTTACTATTGATTCGAACATTTTCTTCATTCAATACTTTTATTGAAGTTCAAAGTATACATTCTTAAGACAATAAATACCTGGCTGTTTTTTCTTAGTATCACAGAGGTACCATCATCAACTTCAAATTCTCCATAGTCTCTTAGACACCGTACCTGAAAAGAAAATCAGATATTTTATCCAAATTACCTTTTAAAATATGCAGTGATCATAACATGAAGTGGGATTATATAAATGCCCGAACAGTAAAAGTACTGTATTTTATGTGTCTGTTTCCTCCTCTGTGTACTTAGGACCCTTACTATTCCCAGATATTTACTGTGGTCCTAAACCTAAAGATCTCAATTTCCTACGTCACCGGGAAGGGAAAAATAAGCTTTGCAAATGTATACATGGATGGTATTACCAATAAGGAAACCAGGGATTTAGATAAAAGGAGACTACATAGTTGGACGTTTTCCTCTCAAACAATGCACTATATTAATCAGAAGGAATAAAAATGAGGGATATAACAGTGGCAAACAAGAAAGAAAAGAGCATTTTACCTCAACTAGATTGACCAGATCCTTCCCATAATCCATCAGGATAAAAGAACATACATCTAAAAACAAACTGTTTTTCTTTTTAACAATTTATTGGGGCTCATACAATTCTTATCACAGTTCATACATATACATACATCAATTGTATAAAGCACATCTGTACAGTCTTTGCCCTAATCATATTTTTCTCTTTTCCTTTTTTACATTTTATTAGGGACTCATACAACTCTTATCACAATCCATACATATACATACATCAATTGTATAAAGCACATCCATACATTCCCTGCCCCAATCATTCTCAAGGCATTTGCTCTCCACTTAAGCCACTTGCATCAGGTCCTCTTTTTTATTTTTTCCCCCTCCATCCCCTTTCCCCCCTCCCTCGTGTGCACTTGGTAATTTATACATCGTTATTTTGTCATATCTTGCCCTATCCGGAGTCTCCCTTACCCCCCTTCTCTGCTGTCCCTCTCCCAGGGAAGAGGTCACATGTGGATCCTTGTAATCAGTACCCCCTTTCCAACCCACTCACCCTCCACTCTCCCAGCATCGTCCCTCACACCCTTGGTCCTGAAGGTATCATCCACCTTGGATTCCCTGTACCTCCAGCCCTCATATGTACCAGTGTACAGCCTCTGCCCTATCCAGCCCTGCAAGGTAGAATTCGGATCATGGTAGTTGGGGGGAGGAAGCATCCAGGATCTGGAGGAAAGTTGTGTTCTTCATCGGTACTACCTGCACCCTAATTAACCCATCTCCTCTCCTAAACCCCTATATGAGGGGATCTCCATTGGCCGACACTTGGGCCTTGGGTCTCCACTCTGCACTTCCCCCTTCATTTAATATGGTATATATATACATATATACATATACATATATACATATACACACATGTACACATACATACACACATATCTTTTTTTTTTTGCATGATGCCTTATACCTGGTCCCTTGGCACCTCGCGATCGCACTGGCCGGTGTGCTTATTCCATGTGGGCTTTTTTGCTTCTGAGCTAGATGGCCGCTTTTTCACCTTCAAGCCTTTAAGACCCCAGACACTATCTCTTTTGATAGCCAGGCACCATCAGCTTTCTTCACCACATTTGCTTATGCACCCATTTGTCTTCAGCGATCCTATCATGGAGGTGTGCAGTCAATGATATGATTTTTTGTTCTTTGATGCCTGGTAACTGATCCCTTCGGGACCACTCGATCACACAGGCTGGTGTGTTCTTCCATGTGGACTTTGTTGCTTCTGAGCTAGATGGCCGCTTGTTTATCTTCAAGCCTTTAAGACCCCAGTCACTATCTCTTTTGATAGCCGGGCACCATCAGCTTTCTTCACCATATTTACTTGTTCACCCACTTTGGCTCCAGACGTTGTGTCGGGAGAGTGAGCATCATAGAGTTCCAATTTAATAAAAGGAGATATTCATGCATTGAGGGAGTGAACAAACTGTTTTTCAAAGGAAATCAAGTCTTCCAATCTCTTGTTTCTCAGGAATACTTAAAAATACATTTAAAAGATTCAGTTTCATGCTCTTTCATTTTGCTTACACAGTAACTTAGCAATCAATTAATTTTCATTTAGTATTTTAAAAATAAAACAAAATTTATGGAAGATGGAATGTTAGATTACATTAAGATGCTTGAAATTAAAGTGCCAACATCCAATCATTTTTGAGCTATAAAATATAAGCTTAATATAGTTCAGCTCACACATCACTATTACCTTAAAACTGTGAATCAAAGTTTGTTGCAGAGAGGGCACTATAAGTATTTCCATACTCCTGTCCCTCTATAGCAGTGTTTCCCAAAGTGGGGATACTGCAATGATCCAGGAGGAGTATAAAGCAGATAGCTACACTTTATCCTGGAGTATAGGCTATTGTATAAAAGTTTTTAATTTTACACACACACACACACACACACACACACCATAGTGAATGAAGGGGTAAGTGCAGCGTGGAGACTCAAAGCCCATTTGTCGGCCACTGGAGATCCCCTCATAGAGGGGTTTAGGAGAGGAGATGTGTCAGTCAGGGTGCGATGCAGTACCGATGAAGAACACAGCTCTCTCCCAGATCCTGGATGCTTCCTCCCCCAACTACCATGATCCGAATTCTACCTTGCAGGACTGGATAGGGCAGAGGTTGTACACTGGTGCATATGGGAGCTGGAGGCACAGGGAATCCAGGGTGGATGATAACTTCAGGACCAATGGTATGAGGGGCAATGCTGGGAGAGTGGAGGGTGAGTGGGTTGGAAAGGGGGAACTGATTACAAGGATCCACATGTGACCTCCTCTCTGGGAGACAGACGGCAGAGAAGGGTGGGGGGGGGGAGTAAGGGAGACTCCGGATAGGGAAAGATATGACAAAATAACAATGTATAAATTACCAAGGGCACATGAGGGAGGGGAGAAAAAAAAGAGGACCTGATGCAAAGGTAAAGTGAAGAGCAAATGCTTTGAGAGTGATTAGGGCAAAGAATGTAGGGATGTGCTTTATACAATTGATGTATGTATATGTGTGGATTGTGATAAGAGTTGTATGAGCCACTAATGAAATGTAAAAAAAGAAAGAAAAAAAAAAGAACACAGCTTTCCCCCGGATCCTGGATGCTTCCTCCCCCCAACTACCATGATCCTAATTCTACACTGGTGCATATGGGAACTGAAAGCACAGGGAATCCAGGGTGGATGATAACTTCAGGACCAATGGTATGAGGGGCAATGCTGGGAGAGTGGAGGGTGAGTGGGTTGGAAAGGGGGAACTGATTACAAGGATCGACATGTGACCTCCTCTCTGGGAGACGGACGGCAGAGAAGGGTGGGGGGGCGGGGGGTAAGGGAGACTCCGGATAGGGAAAGATATGACAAAATAACAATCTATAAATTATCAAGGGCTCATGAGGGAGGGGGGGCAAAGGAGGGAGGGGGGAAAAAAAGAGGACCTAATGCAAAGGGCTTAAGTGGAGAGCAAATGCTTTCAAAATGATTAGGGCAAAGAATGTAGGAATGTGCTTTACACAATTGATGTATGTATATGTGTGGATTGTGATAAGAATTGTATGAGCCCCTAATAAAATGTAAAAAAAATGATTAGGGCAAAGAATGTACAGATGTGCTTTATACAATTGATGTACGTATATATATGGATTGTGATAAGAGTTCTATGAGCCCCTAATAAAACAATTAGGAAAAAAAACAGGCCCAAAGAACAAAAGAAAACTGGGTTAGCAATATATATATACATAAATTAAAATATCTATAAAGAGATTCTATCACCGCCCTCTAGTTGATTCTAACTCACAATGACCCTATATTGGTTTTCCAAGGCTGTAAATCCTTACAGAAACTAAGAGTCTCATCTTTCTCCTGAGCAACAGTTGGTAAATTTGAACCGTAAGAACCTCAGAACCCTGGTGGTACAGCAGTTAATCACTGGGTTGCAATCTGCATGGTCGACAGTTCAAAACTACCAGTACCAGTAGGAGAAAGCCTGGGCTTTCTACTCAGAAACCCATAGGGGATCCCTAGGAATCAGCATTGACTCCATACCAGAGAGTTTGGTTCTGGAACCTTATGGTTAGCAGTCCAATCAATGCCTATCCTACAATGCCAGCAGGGATCCTAAGAAAGAGATGAAGAGATGTAGTCAATGAATAAGGCCCATCTAGCCATCATCTCTTATGCATTGTATTATCAATTCTAGCCTATATGGCTATGGTTAAAATCCCATTTTGGAGGGATGGTTATGTGGAAAAGCCATCTCAGAAGCAGGAACACAGAGAAATGCTGGACCATCAAGGTGTAAGAGGCCCTAGTGGGACATACTTGAGATCTTTGTCTGAAGTGGTAGAGACTGAGATGGAGGCATCAAAGGCTACAGCACAGAGACCATGGGACAGAACAGAGGGACTAGGCCAAGACCAGAGGCTGAGGCAAGGCGTCCATGACATAAAACAGAGGAGCAATACTGAGACTATGATACTTTGAGGCAGAGCAGTGGGCTGCCTTTCTGGCCCAAAGAGGCAAAGGGACTATGTGACTGAGAGGCTAAGGACTAAAGACTGACATGACTGCTGGATGACAGGAGAGGTACACTTACTGTTTCCTGATGCTGACTTGTGGTAACTAGTTACCTTCCTTAATAAGCCCACTAAATTGTGAATATTGTCTGTGAGTTCTGTGAGGCCAACTGGGACCGATAATTGAACCCGACAGAAAGGCAGTGTGTGAGGGAGGAGTGGGTGGTGTCAGAATAGATATTGAAGGATGAAGGATGGAGGCATGTCTGAACTCTGCCTCATGGAAACAGTGAAGCCAGAGAAAGTCAAATACGGCCCTCTGATATGTCTTCCTACATTTAAAGAAGCCAATCCATTTACTAGCACTAACAAATAAGAGAAACAACGTTACTGGATAACTCAACAGGATATTTGAGTTGGCAGAAGAACAGAACAGCTTATTGAGTCTGAGGAACAAAAGTAAAGAAACATGATCCCAAGGAACACCATCAAGCAAATCAATGCAAATATTATGGAAGTCCCAGAAGAGGGCAAAGGGTAACTAAATAAAACTTAATAGACAACAGCAGAACATTACCAAAACTTGACAAAGGACAAGAATGTACATATCAATGACACTTAAGAATTTCCAAATCAGAAGAAAGCCTGAGAGATCCACACCAAAATATCTTATCATCAAACTCTTTAAAAAAAAGATAAAATCTTGACAATATCAAATAAAATGAAGTACCAATTTACATATATAGAAACCCTGGAAACCAGGAGGTAATAGAGTCTCATATTTAAAATAATGAAAGAAATGAACAGCCATCCAAGATTCCTATAGCCAGCAAAACTTTCCTTTATAAATGAGGATAAAATTCAAGAAAACAAATAAAACCTGAGGGAATGTTGAGACATTCCTTTAGATTGAAATACAAGGAGAGTAGATTGCAAGATGAAGCAATATAGAGAAAAAGGTGTTCGGTTCCTGGATTCAGGTACCTGAAAGAATTCACACAGCAGAAGCAGGTTTGTAATCCAAGTGATTTTATGGGGAAAAGGGAAGTTTCAGGTATTACAGCCTCAAAAAATACACATTGTTTTAAGAAAGCATACAAGGATCCGCAGAACTGCACATGGGTTCACTGCTGAATGGGAAAAAAACACATAGAAAGAACAGGAACACATAACCCAGCACGTGGAACCAGGAAATCCCAGGGGCCAAAAGGGCTCCCACCCCCCACTTGTGGAGAATGCTGGAATGGAAGGAAGTCAAGGCAGGGTCTTTATTCCCTCCTCTCCACAACGGCTGGGGGAAGCATGGTTGAAGGTATTGGTTGGTTCCACTGGCTTGAGTTTAGGCCCACCTGTGTGAGGTAATGTAACTGAGCCTAATCTGTGTGCCCTGGTGGACCTCCCCTCGGGGTGGAGGGAGCTCTTGTCTGAGCATGCTCAGTTTGATTGTTCTAAAATTTAATGGATGCCTGATTTCTTCCAATCCTTTTGCTTTAGCCTTATGCAGTTAGTGCGGAGACAACCCCCTTGTGGTGCTTATGTAATCTGATGTCAATTTGGGACTTGAGAGGATTAAGAGTGAAGTGGTGGAGTCTAGTTGGTCAATCAGGATAGCCAGTGAGGCCTCTGTGTGGGCATTGCCTTCGCCTGAGAATTCTGGGAACTCCAGTATTTCCTCCTTAAACAGGAGACGCTTCTCTCTCTCAGCTCACTTCCTTGGAGATGCTCTACTGGCAAGACACATGGCACTACGTCCTGGTAGCTGGGAAAGCCACACGGACCTACCCTGATGCAACAGACCTCTGGAGCCAGAGAAGCTACATAGAGAAGAACCCTGCCAGCGCTGAGATGTTTACAATGCTACTGGATCCAAAAACTTTCTACTCGCTGGTTCAAGATCGTCCTGCAATCGGAGTCATTGCATGTTTCGTGAGTCTGACGAGGCCTTTACAGATTGGTATCAGACATATGGGCTAATATTGGGCTCATGGACTTGACCTGGACTGGGCTGGGACGTTTTCGCAATATTCAGTTGTTCTTCTATAGAAACCTCTTTCTTATAAACATGAGTTTCTATGAATTTGTTTCTCTTGTCTACCCAGACTAACACTCCCCCTTTATGGCCCCTATTCTGGCTACCTAACATATTTAGCCAACACCTAAGTTGAATGCAAACATTTTTCTTTGGTCTTCTTTATTCAATATTCAAAAGTATACAAAAGAGGATAATAAAGATGGTTCAAAATCCAAAAATTAACTAAGCGCCAAAGTACGTGGTACTACTGGAAGAAATGAGGAGCAAAGAGAGGATAACCCACTTAACAAGTAACAAAATGACAACTATATGACAGGGACTTCAAGTGTGTGCAAATATGGAATTTAAAAACTGAAAAAAGTCCCAGAAACATTTGAAGCTCCTTGGTAAGTACTTCCTTAGTGGTAGTAACTTTCAATATGAAAGTATTAAAATGTCCAGTGTAAAAGCAGAGACCTTGTGATATGCATATGATACAACTTTGCTTATGGAAAGCTAAGAGGATTCAACACATTAATGAAGAACTGAGACTAAAGCTTTCTGTAGGGATTATGGCTCGATGGAAAAAAAAAAAAGCCTCATGCTCGGGCCAATAAACACAATGATAAAAAGAGAAAAAAATAAATTGACACGGATTTCATTTATTTCAATGCATAATCAACATTCATGGAATTAGTGAAGAAATCAAGCCATGAGATAAATGCTGCAAAAGACTTCTTTAAAGTGTTAAAGAGCAGCAGAGTCAGCAAAATGACTGTCAGACAACAAACTCGGACAACTCTCAGCAATTATAGAGAAGGTCCACTAGGAGCGATATCCTAAACTTCATGGAAGAGAATCTCAATATGAAGTACATCCAAGCTTCTTAAACTGAGAGAGCAGTAGCAACTACTAACAGATTCCCCTCTTTGTTATAGGCTGTCCACACGCTGGGGAAGCGTCCCTCCTGCCTGGCATAGCCAATTTTTTCTGGTCCCTGAGCTAACCCAGCTGACCAAGCCTCTTGGCTTGCTGTCCTCTGGTGAAGAACAGCTTTGCAGAGTCAGCTTGGTGCAGACAGTCACTAGCCAAGCTTAACTTTTGCATTGTTCTACAGTTCCACCAGCCCTTGCTCAACATTCCTCACCTTGCCACCCCCAAGCAGGAAATGTGTTAGCAAAACAACACAATTAGGGGGCAAGGGGGAAAGAGAAGCCTAGCACTTCCCGCACCAATCTCAAAGTAGACTTGAGAGGTTTAATTTAACCCCCCCATTGGGTGAGAAATCCACACACCTGGCCTCTAGACCTGGCAGGAACCCCATCTTATCCCTCAAGGGGTGGAGTCAAGGGACAGAGTTTTTGTGGGTTTTGAACTGCGGACCATGCTGATCGCAACCCAATGTGTAACCACTGTACCACCAGGGGTCCTTTTATCTCAGTAAAACTATGAAAACTAGTCCTCGGTTTATCTGACCCCAGCCATGCTATTTTTTAATCACCTAATATGTATATGAAAGGTGAACAATGAATAAGACAGAGGTGAATTGATAACTATGAATTATGATATCGCAGAAAAGCACTGACAAAACATCAACAGCCAGAAGAGCAAACAAAGCTATGCTGGAAGAGCTACAGCGGGAGTGCCCCTTAAAGAGGCCGACTCCGTGTATATGTCATCTGGATGGCAAGTCCCTGGATGGTCAAAAAGAGGAAGCCTCTCAGTGGTACACATTGACACCATGACTGCAATAATGGGCTCAAACAGCAATGTTTGAGAAGAGGGTGCGGGGCAAGGCAGTGTTTCATTCTGTTGTACATCTAGTTACTATGAATAGGACTTGGTGGCACCTAACAAAACTATATTCATATCTCCTTCTTACATAATAGGAGCATAATCCACACATTCAATAAAATCCATTCTCAAGAGGTAAAACTTACTTCAATATATAAGCTTTGGGGAGGCTTCATATCCTGTGTTATGTCCAAACCTTCATTTCCTCCCAATGACCTCATGTAAGTAGCAAGGGACTTCTTATAACAATTGAACCATTCTATCTGAAAACAGAAAAATGGTCTTTTTACCAAGTGACAAAGAAAACAAGCTTGCCAACATTGTGTAATCGTGACTTCAAACAGCACATACGCCCATGTAGATCATGAGTGTGGCATTCCTGTATTTATATAGCGAACATTAATGGTTGTCTTCTACGAGTCAGGAACTGTCTGTGCACTTAGGATGGAGCATTCAACCAAAACAGACAAAATTCTTGTTATCACATAGCTTACAAACCAGTAGACCTAAGCACAGATCTAAAAAAACCATTCAACCAGAAACAACACTACGAAAAACACATGATTCAGTTATGGTCGCTTTAAATACTGCACGGACTCTTTTTATAAGAATGGAACAACATGCTTGAGCAGACAATGCAAATGTCCCCAAAGAGAAGGAAGGACAAGCAAAATGAGGAGTGCACACAATAGAAGATAGTGAGGCTTACTTTGGAATTCAGTTCTAAGTTGTATCTGACAAGGGTAAACCTTTATCACATGTAAAGTGGCGCAAGAGGTCACATTATTTTACGACTGCATTTGTAGGAAAGTCAGTCATCGGAATTCTATAAATGTAAAAAAGTAGATTAAGAGTTGTCAAAGGGCTGGGGGAAGGAAATAATAATAAAAGGCATTTGTTATTTTTTAAAGTCTATTATGGTTAGGGTGAAAGTTTACAGAGAAAACTCATGTTTTATACAATAATTTATATATATTTTGTTTTGTGACATTAGTTGCAATCTCCTCAGAATCTTATTTATGTATAATTACAGAAAGGTAGGCAAAACAAAGATGTACAGGTTAATGACATTATTAAGAAACAGCCTGGTCAAGGAGTAACACATCCTCAGCCCCAAAATGGAGACTTATCATTTTGTTCCATTCTGAAAATTTTACATTATCACCCAAGAATGCATCCCTAAAACACTAGTTTAGTGCTGTTCATTATTTGTACTTTAAATAGATCCACACAGTATTTATTATTTTGTGACAAATTTCTTTCACTAAACATATTTTGGATTTCTGAAATTCTACTTTAAAGTGATGAAGAGCAAGGATGTCACACTTTGAGGACT